>NW_005434528.1:21291-35096 GCF_000315625.1 Guillardia theta CCMP2712
GTGTCCACAGACTCGAACTGGCCTGACTTTCCCACGTAACGATCCTCACGCGTAGAACCGTCTCCCGTTCCTCGCCCTTTCACGCGCCTTCCTGCGTTGTCTACTTTCTTGCCCTGCCCCACGGTGTCGAAATCAGCATGCGGGGAGTTGCGATATGGCGGACAGAGTTGGGAAAGGGAGTCCAGGGAAGTGTAGAATGAGCAGGCAGAGAAGAATCAAGTCTAGCAATGCGCGCACAAGATAATTTGGCTTTTCTCTTCTCTTCATTTCGTTTCTGCTCCTCCTTTTCCTTCTTATCTTCCTCCACCTCATCCTTCCTCCCACCGCTCCTCCCTTTATTTTTTCCTTCTCTCTTTTTATCATCTTTGCTCCATCCCCCTGTTTACCCTCATCTCATCTCCAGTCTCAGAATTTTTGTTCTCCTCTCTCCTCCTCTCCTCACACCTGTTCTCGTTCCTTCCTGTCTCCTTATTGCCTTCTTCTCTTCTTCTCCACTCTCCTCTCCTCATATCTCTTTTCTTTTTTGTTCCTCCTCTCTTTCTTTCTCTCCCCTCTTCCTCCTCCCCTTCTTTCCTTTCTAGTGACAACCTTGCCATTTCCTCTCCTCCATTTCCTTGTCGCTCATCTCTATCCTAAAATGTTTCTCGATTACACCATCTCTTCCTATCCTATCCTATCCTATCCTATCCTATCCTATCCTATCCTATCCTCCCCTCCTCTCCTTCCCTCTTCTCCTCTCCTCTCCTCTCCTATCCTTTCCCCCCCTCTCTTCTCTTCTCTTCTCTTCTCCTCTCCTCTCCTCTCCTCTCCTCTCCTCTCCCCTCATGGTCTCCTCTCCTCTCCCCTCTCCTCTCCTCTCCTCTCCTCTCCCCTCATGGTCTCCTCTCCTCACTGTCTCTCTCCTCTCCTCTCCTCTCCTCTCCTCTCCTCTCCTCTCCTCTCCTCTCCTCTCCTCTCCTCTCCCCTCCCCTCCCCTCCCCTCCCCTCCTCCTTACCTGCGCCTCTGCATCCATCGCGCCGCTCTTCTTTTTTTTGCTGAGAGGCTCCCGTTATATGTAACGTGTGCGTACGTTACATAAATTAACGGATCATTTTCCGAGGTCCCGGCGGTCGGAGATCATTTGGCCGGGCCGGCGTTTCACTGAGTTAAAGTAGGGTCCACACTGACAGCGGCCCGGTTCTGTCAGTGACGGTACGGTAGGCCCGCACGGTGGCCGGAGCCGGGGGACCGGACTCGCCGGGGGGAGGCCATTGGAATCAGTGTCCGATCAGTTGAAACCAGCGAGCAAACAAAAGCATTGAGCCTCGGAGCTCACGCTTGAAGGGCGCAACCTTAGAAAAGGGTCACTTATACTTCATTTATAGTTATATTCAAACTACTCAGTCAAGCGACTGAGCCTGGTGACTTGTACAATCAGGAGTTTCCTCTAATTCAAACTGAAACTGCGCCTTACTCTCTTTCCTCAAGGATAGTGCGAACCCTGGTTGCCAGCGTCTCAGGGTTAGGGTACTGCATCTTCTCCAGCTTGCTGAACAGCAGCACTGTGTTGGTGTCCCCCATAGCGTCCTGCCACTCAACGTAGATCTCGAAGGAGCCAGGGCGAGGCTCGATCTCTGGAGCATGCGTGGACCCCGATGCGCGGTTGCCGACCACCGTGAACTTCCTTCCTCTCAGCTCCTCCAGCAGCAGGCGCAGAGCCTCTCGTAGAGCAGCTGGTACTGCTGGATGTCGTACCGCCGCGCGTGCCTCTCGGAGTTGCAGAACTCGACGAGGATGCAGATGGGAGTCTCCTCGGTGACGCTCCCGTCCCTCACCGATTGCAGCAGGTGCGAGAACGGCCTGAGGGTGCCGAACACGTCGATGCCCTGAGCAGCGAAGTCTTGCGCGGAGCCTCGCGAGTCCATTGGAGGGCCAGAGTCTCGCAGATTGTCCTCGTAGAGTTGGTGTGGAATGCCGTCGTCCCCGCGGTAGTAACGGCCGGAGTTGGCCGACAGCGGGCGGTTGAGCCGCCTGCCATAGTCAAACCCACCGTCCTCCTGCCCTCCTTCCATCCGATTGCCCGTCGTTCGCTCCACTTGGAGCTCCATCCTCGCCCTTGCGCTCTGCGGGCGTCGCTGCACCCCGTTGTGGGCGACCCTTGGACGCCCGTAGACATCCTCCAGGTCTGTGAGCAAGCTCTCCACCCGCTTCGGCCGCCCTGGAGTTCCGTTGAGACCCGCAGGGTTGACAGGAGTGGAGAGCGAGTGAGATGGGCCTCTGCTGGATGAAGGCTGCAACTTGCGCTTGGGCTTCGACTTGGGCGGCTTCACCTTGGAGAACTGATGATCCAAGGCCAGCTGAGGGTCGACGAGGCTCGCCACGCGTATGATCTTGTCCATCTTAGCTTGAAGCTCCAGGTACTTCCTGTCCTTGTCTTGCGCTCGCTTCGTCACCATCTCAAGCGCGTCCGTCAGCCCCACCACCTCCTTGCTCAGCTGGTTCAGCTGCGCGTGACATTCCGCGTTCTCCTTCTGCAGGCTGCGGATGCGCGTCATCCTCTCTCGCTCCGCCAGCTGGTCGTCGGGAAAAACTTGCGAGCTGCGGTTCTGCTGGAGAGCTTTGACCTCCTCCTGTGCGGCCTGCAGGGATTCCTTGGTTCTATCCAAGGCACTTCTCAGCTCTGTGATCTCCTTCTGCTTCGATATGGATTCTGCTTTGCTGGCGTCGAGCAAGGCATTCACCTCGGAGAGATTGTTCTCGAGGTAGGAGATCTGGGATCGAAGCTCCTCCTCCTTCCCCCCTCCCATCACATGGTCACCACCTTGCATGCTGTACCAATTGTCGCCCGCCTTGTTGCGCGCCTTCCGCTCGCTACTCATGGCAGCGTTCAACATCTTCACCTCCTCTGTCAGACGGGCGTTCTCAGCTTGCGCAAGTTGGATTTCGATGTCCAGCTGCCGACGACTGTTCTCGCTAACGAAGAAGCGACCTTCAAGTTCGGCACGCACAGACTCCATGTGGTCTCTTAGAGATTGGCTCTGTTGCGTGAGGTTCTGATTGACGCCTTCGAGCACTTGGACTTGGTCAGACAAGTTTCTCTTCGATATCTCGAGCCTTCGTATCTCTTCTCTGTACTGCTTCCCGTCTTCTGCCAAGTTTTTGCTCTCCTCCACCAACTTCTGTACATACTTCCTCAGTTCCACAACTTCATCATTGATCGCTGCATCCAGGTTCCGCGCAAGGCCATTTTCAGCACTTTCCAACCTCTTCTTCAAGTTTGCACTTTCCACTCCAAGCTGATTCTTTTGATTAAGCAATTTCGCACTATCGGCCGACTCAGTGCTCTCCATCCCATCAAGATCAGCAGCAAATCTGCTGAACGATTGCAGGGCTCGATCAAGTTTGCTAGGAATCTTCTGACCCGCAGCAAGGAGGTCCATGCATTGTCCCAGCTCCAAGATGCCTTCGAAGAGGTTGGCGTAGTCGATAGGTCGTGTTGCAGCAGTCTCTGCGTCCCAATCCAATGCCCGAACGATTCTGCGCGTAGCAGCACGAACACGAGAAGAATTCTCTTGATTCGACGACAACTCCCTTTCAAGTGACACAGCTCTCGACGACATCGCGCTCAGCTGGTTCGAAATCCTCTCGTTCTCCGACACTGCTGTCTCACACTCCTGCACAATCTTCTCCACCACTTGACATGCACGACTGCATTCTTCTTGTTTCTGTTGCGCGCTCTCATGCAAAGACTCCAGCTTCTGACCCAACTGTACAACCTGCACGTCCAAGTGAGCTCTGAGATCTTCGCACTCCTTCCGTAGCCTCTCAAGCTCCTCTGCAGGCACAGCTCCGCTGCCTCGGTCCCCCTCACCCCGCTCCCGCTTCAGCTTCTCTAGCTCCTGCTTGAAGTCTGCCTCCATCCGCTTGTTCAGAGTCTTCGCCGCTTCACAATCGTTCCGTAGCCTATCAAGCTCCTCTGCACGGACACGAGAAGAATTCTCTTGATTCGACGACAACTCCCTTTCAAGTGACACAGCTCTCGACGACATCGCGCTCAGCTGGTTCGAAATCCTCTCGTTCTCCGACACTGCTGTCTCACACTCCTGCACAATCTTCTCCACCACTTGACATGCACGACTGCATTCTTCTTGTTTCTGTTGCGCGCTCTCATGCAAAGACTCCAGCTTCTGACCCAACTGTGCAACCTGCACGTCCAAGTGAGCTCTGAGATCTTCGCACTCCTTCCGTAGCCTCTCAAGCTCCTCTGCAGGCACAGCTCCGCTGTCTCGGCCCCCCTCACCCCGCTCCCGCTTCAGCTTCTCTAGCTCCTGCTTGAAGTCTGCCTCCATCCGCTCGTTCAGAGTCTTCGCCTCCTCGCACTCCTTCCGTAGCCTCTCAAGCTCGTCGTAGTATACTCTGCCCATGTCCTCCCCACTCTCTCGTCCCTCCGGAACATGCTCAGGTGTCCCACCAAGCGAGAGCTTGACCTCTACCCTCTCGCCTTGCCTGGGCTCCCTCAGCCCCCCACCAAGCTCCCGCTTCAGCTTCTCTAGCTCCTGCTTGAAGTCTGCCTCCATCCGCTCGTTCAGAGTCTTCGCCTCCTCGCACTCCTTCCGTAGCCTCTCAAGCTCCTCTGCAGGCACAGCTCCGCTGCCTCGGTCCCCCTCACCCCGCTCCCGCTTCAGCTTCTCTAGCTCCTGCTTGAAGTCTGCCTCCATCCGCTCGTTCAGAGTCTTCGCCTCCTCGCACTCCTTCCGTAGCCTCTCAAGCTCCTCTGCAGGCACAGCTCCGCTGCCTCGGTCCCCCTCACCCCGCTCCCGCTTCAGCTTCTCTAGCTCCTGCTTGAAGTCTGCCTCCATCCGCTCGTTCAGAGTCTTCGCCTCCTCGCACTCCTTCCGTAGCCTCTCAAGCTCGTCGTAGTATACTCTGCCCATGTCCTCCCCACTCTCTCGTCCTTCCGACACTTGGCCGAGCATGTTGTCCAGCGAGAGCTTGACCTCTACGACTTCGCTCTCGCCTTGCCTGGGCTCCCTCAGCCCCCCGCCAAGCTCCCGCTTCAGCTTCTCTAGCTCCTGCTTGAAGTCTGCCTCCATCCGCTCGTTCAGAGTCTTCGCCTCCTCGCACTCCTTCCGTAGCCTCTCAAGCTCGTCGTAGTATACTCTGCCCATGTCCTCCCCACTCTCTCGTCCTTCCGACACTTGGCCGAGCATGTTGTCCAGCGAGAGCTTGACCTCTACGACTTCGCTCTCGCCTTGCCTGGGCTCCCTCAGCCCCCCGCCAAGCTCCCGCTTCAGCTTCTCTAGCTCCTGCTTGAAGTCTGCCTCCATCCGCTCGTTCAGAGTCTTCGCCTCCTCGCACTCCTTCCGTAGCCTCTCAAGCTCGTCGTAGTATACTCTGCCCATGTCCTCCCCACTCTCTCGTCCCTCCGACACTTGGCCGAGCATGTTGTCCAGCGAGAGCTTGACCTCTACGACTTCGCTCTCGCCTTGCCTGGGCTCCCTCAGCCCCCCGCCAAGCTCCCGCTTCAGCTTCTCTAGCTCCTGCTTGAAGTCTGCCTCCAATTGATCATTCAGAGTCTTCGCCTCCTCGCACTCCTTCCGTAGCCTCTCAAGCTCCTCTGCAGGCACAGCTCCGCTGTCTCGGTCCCCCTCACCCCGCTCCCGCTTCAGCTTCTCTAGCTCCTGCTTGAAGTCTGCCTCCAATTGATCATTCAGAGTCTTCGCCGCTTCACAATAGTTCCGTAGCCTCTCAAGCTCCTCTGCAGGCACAGCTCCGCTGCCTCGGTCCCCCTCACCCCGCTCCCGCTTCAGCTTCTCTAGCTCCTGCTTGAACTCAGCCTCCATCCGCTCGTTCAAAGTTATCGCCGCTTCACAATCGTTCCGTAGCCTATCCAGCTCTTTTACCAAATTAAAAATTTCTTCCCCCTTGTCTTGTGGTGCTGGATCGGCGCTTACAGCGAAAGTAGCAAGATAATCAAAACTTGAAAATTCGTTTTTGAGCTCCGTACAGTCTCCAAGGATTGCTGCAGTCATGGAACATGCCATGGCAATCTGATTCTGATGTGACACCTTCATATCTCGAAGTTGCCTTTCCAGTTCTTCCTTTTCGGACTCGATGGAATTCAGCAAGTCCTGGGCTGCTTTGTTGAGACTCAATGCCTCTTGCAGGTCCTTCACAGAAAACTCAGCAACACTTGATAGATTCAAAATTCTGCTATTCATTACCGGAAGATCTTTCGCTCCATATGAAGACTCTACGGTGGCAGGGACGAATGAAGCTTCCATTGCAATCATGTCGTTGATTATTTCAGCGAGCTCCATTTTGATTTCGGAGACTACTCCAACCAAAGAGGAGTTGATTTCGTCCCCACACCACCTTGCGTTCCCTAAGAGTTCTGCAAGCTTGACATTGCAACTGAAGGCCTCCTGCAGACCTTCTTGCAACTCTCGTTTGGTGGTTTCAAAACTGTAGTTTTCAGCCCTTGCAGCCTCAAGTTCTCGTTCCAGGGCTTGGACGCGAATATTCAAAAAGCTCATCTCGCTCTCCAAGCTGTCATGAGATTGTTTCTTTTGAGAAGTGAGGTCGCACGTGACAACCCTGGACGTATGCCTTCCTTTCTTGAGAGCACTGGTCTCACTTGAACACTGCTGCTTTAGCTGGTCGAAGATCTCAATGCATGAACGGCCATCAGGCGAAGCATTCCAGGCAACGATAAACTCCACCATTGAGTTTGCTTCCTGGACTGATTGTATACTGACAGATGAAGATGTCAGATTCAAAGCTCGCGAAAGATCTTCAATCAATTCTTCACAGAAATGATCTTGATTCATGTCCTCGAATCGCAAGTCGAACTTGAGGGCAAAAACTTCGGACTGAGGAACATAAGGCTTCATCCGCTTGATATCCAACTGTTGATCATTCACAATTTCAGACAACCTTGAATATTTATCTCTTTCCTCCTGTAGCTCCTGCAAATTTTGTCGCCGATGTTGATCCAGTTGCTGATTCAACATGCTATTTTCTTCAATCAGACGCTGAATCTCATCCTGGGGTTTGGCAGCACTGAAAACATCGGAATCTACTAGTGGTGATGCATTTTTAGAGCTATTGCCAATTAAAGTATCGACATCATCCACATTCTTCCTTGCAAAATCAAACGGCTGAGTGGAATTTGTTGGCTTTCTTCCTAAATCTAGTTGTCTGTGCTTCTTGGTTCCAACGGCAGAGTTTGAAGCAGACTTAGCACTTGGAACAGCAGCATTTGAAGGTTTCGTTGCTGACTGATTACCAGTCGTTCGCTTCTTGTACCTTCGTCGCTTTTCTTTGACCATTCTCCTTGCGATCATACCTCTTGCCCGTGCTTGTATCTTGGTCGCTGCAACGTCTGGATTCACTGATCCGTGCGTTCCTTCCAATCTTGCCTCTTTCTCTGAATTGTTTTCCGCATGTTCTTTTGCCTGTTTTGTTCCAGCCTCCTTCATACCCTCTACCTTCTTCCGCTCTGCTATGCCCCGTGCCCGCGCCTGTATCTTGGTCGCTGCATCAATCTGGTCTTGATCCACCGCCTCTGCTGTCTCCTTCTCCTTCGTGTTGGCGTGACCGTGGCTCCTCTCCTCCCCTCCTCGTAGCTCCTTCATACCCTCTACCTTCTTCCGCTCTGCTATGCCCCGTGCCCGCGCCTGTATCTTGGTCGCTGCATCAATCTGGTCTTGATCCACCGTCTCTGCTGTCTCCTTCTCCTTCGTGTTGGCGTGACCGTGGCTCCTCTCCTCCCCTCCTCGTAGCTCCTTCATACCCTCTACCTTCTTCCGCTCTGCTATGCCCCGTGCCCGTGCCTGTATCTTGGTCGCTGCATCAATCTGGTCTTGATCCACCGCCTCTGCTGTCTCCTCCTCCCCTCGTAGCTCCTTCAAGCCTTCTACATTAGTCTTCTCAATGCCATTCAAAGCCTGCAGACTCCGAGGAGTATCAAGCTTGACTTCCTTTCCTTGTTCTGAGTCTTGCCCCGGTGCCTGTACTCCTCGAGACATCAGCACCTCGCTCCCGTCAGCCCCTGCTAGCATCTCGTTCCATGCCTCCTTCCCGATGTACCCGGCCCCTGCAGTGTCTAGCTCCCCAAACAGCGTCTTCAAGTCTCCTGGAGGTATGTCAAGCTGCAGAGTCTCTGCCGCTGCCTCCAGATCTGGCCATGACAACCTCCCGTCCCCGTCTACATCGAACGCAAAGTAAGCTTCTTCTACTGATAAATTGTTAAACTGAATCACTGCCGCGATGGTGCTGATGCTGACCCTGCTTGTTTCTGATAGAAAAAGCACTCCTCCATCTACAGCCCCATTTGTGTTCACTCTCGTGCTGACTTGAGTCTCAAGCTGAATCCCTCTCGACTGCAAGATGCCTTCAGCGTTTGCGCCCGCAAGCGTGCTGTGCCATGCATCTCTGCTGATGTACCCTTCTCCCTCAGAGTCCATCTTGCTGTAGACCTTCTCTAGCACATCTGCTGCAATCCCAAGGTCGAGCACCGTCGCAGCAGTCCGCATATCTGCAAGGGAAACCTTGCCGTCCTCGTCCGAGTCAAACGCATCATATCCTTCTGTGGGACCAAGGTTGTTGTACTTGAGACAGGCTGATATGACATTTATGGCCTGCTCCACCCCCTGCACTTCTCCATCACGGGCTGGTGAGACCGATGTGTCACCGACTTCCCGTTTGTTTAGGACACCTCGAGACATCAGCACCTCGCTCCCGTCAGCCCCTGCTAGCATCTCGTTCCATGCCTCCTTCCCGATGTACCCGGCCCCTGCAGTGTCTAGCTCCCCAAACAGCGTCTTCAAGTCTCCTTGAGGTATGTCAAGCTGCAGAGTCTCTGCCGCTGCCTCCAGATCTGGCCATGACAACCTCCCGTCCCCGTCTACATCGAACGCCATGTAAGCTTCGTCCAAAGAAATTCGATTAAATTCGATTGCTGCTGCAATCACATTGCGTGCTTCTATCTTGGAGGTTAATCCATGGAATGGTTTCATCATTCCGTCAGTGCGCGTTGAACCTGAAGCTGCATTGAACCCTGACTGAGATGTTTGTGATTTGAAATCTTCGAGATATTGCTCCCACTTAGAGTAATCAACGAAACCTGAAGCATTGCTTTCTAAGAATTGCAAGAGCTCAGTCAATTGCTCGTCACTGATGCCCAGATTCAAATTCTGACTTGAATTCTTCAAATCATCATACGATATCCTTCCATCTTGGTCTACATCAAAGGCATCATATCCCTGCGAAACAGAAATTCCGTTGTAATCAAGTGCAGCGCATATTTGTTTCATCGCGCTCATCAGAGATTTTGGAACATGAGAAGGCAAGAACTCCTGCAACCTGTTTTGGTGCACAAAACTTTCGAACTGCTCTTGCGATAGTGAGTTGTCTTGCACTCGTGCGTTGTTTGGATTAGAGTCTGCCGAAGAATCCATACTTGCAAAGAAAGCCATTGCAATGGAGTCTGGTTGATTAAGCCTCAACTCTTCACAAGACTGGACAACATCTTGATACGAAATTCGGCCATCCTTGTCCTATATTGAGATCAGTTCTAGAGCACGAGAGCACACAGACAAGAGGGAGATGTTTCCAACCTTGTCCAGAAAGTAGAACCATGTCGAACTATCCTTCAAGTAGTTCCTCAATTTCTCATAAAACGTCTGCAAGATCACAGATTGACCAGCAGGTTCACTGAAAGAAGATGCAGGAGCATCGGGCATTCTGTGTTTGGAGCAATTCAGGAGGGAATTCCAGTTGCAATCTAGAATCACCTCATCAAATAGCTTGTGCTAGTTCGAATACTTCATCCTCTCAAGAGCCCTTGGATACCGTGCTGGTTTCCTCTGGAAATCTCAGTGTCAAAATACAAACGAATCCTCTTTCCTGACACATCCCTCCCTCTTTCCCTCTCTTCTGTGACCTCGCTTCGCACTATTTGATCACACTCCTCCATGCTCTTCCATTTTCTTCCTCTCCTCTTCCCTCTCCTCTCCTCTTCCCTCCTCTTCTCTTTTCTTCTCTCCTCTCCTCTCCTCTCCTCTTCTCTTCTCTTCCTCCTCTTCTCTTCCCTCCTCTCCTCTTCCCTCCTCTTCTCTCCCTCCTCTTCTCTTCCCTCCTCTCCTCTTCCCTCCTCTTCTCTTCCCTCCTCTCCTCTTCCCTCCTGTTCTCTCCTCTCCTCTCCTCTCCTCTCCTCTCCTCCTCTCCTCTCCTCTCCTCTCCTCTCCTCTCCTCTCCTCTCCTCTCCTCTTCTCTTCTCTTCCTCTCCATCCCCTCGGTTCTCCGGTGGCATGCAGCTGTCGGTTGTGTTTGTACCCACCCCAAATGTCACACACCCTACCCCTTTCCATGATACCCCCTCAAAACCAACTCGTAAGCATGCCACCCCGTATTTAAACTATTGCTTACCTGCACCCGTGGTGAGAAAGTTTGCATGTAACATCACCCCTACCCCCTCATCTGTGTGCATATCTGGATTTGTATCACCTGGGGTACCCATCTTGACCACCCCTACCACCACTCCCAAGGTTCTAACTAACGGGCGTTGAAAAACCTCCAAAAGAGATTGAAAGAGCTTCTAGGGCAGCACTTGCTACATAAGCAAAATTGACCCAATCTTCATCGCTGTCTTTTGCAACTGCGGCCGCCGGGACCGTACTACGGTACTCTGAAGCTCCCGAGTCCCGGCGGGCCCGCCGCGGCCCCGGCGGCCCGGGGCCGGCACTGGACCGGGATCCCGGCCTCGCGCGGGCCGCACGGCGGCTCGGAGGGCCCGGTGACGGAGTGATGGATCGTATGCCAGCCGTGCCAGTCAGATAGCCCGGCGCAACTAACTTCGGACGGTCGATGTGATACTACTGAGTCTGCCGCGTGACTTTAGCATAGTTTACGGTACAAGTCTATGTTGATCTTATGTTTGGTTAGTTATATTGTTTGTCTGGAGTTTTTTCTTTCTGGGTATTGTTTCGTTACTGTGCTTTACATAGAAAGTTCGGCCCTGATGACTCGGGGCCCCATGAGTCTGAGTCTTCAATCAGGCTCCCTCTCTAGCCGCAAGTTGTTTAGGCCTAAAACAAGTCTTTCCCAGCCAGATTGGTCGCCGGGTCGAATATCTGCCAGGCTCAACGTGGACCGGACATGTTCACGGTTGCCGGAAATACGCTTGCAGCTGATTCGATTCAATTATTTTCTTGATGATCTTTGAGTAGGATCAAACTTGAAATGGAACTTCTAGGAGATCTGGCGGAAGTTTCATGTCATGGAAGTTTTATGTCAAGTTCTTTACGGTTCAAAAATTTATCTTTTGGTCTTCAAATCAGCCTGGCGAGTAACTTCTCTCTTCTTATCTCCGAACGGTTTTCTTCTCTCTCCTCAGACATTCTTATCTTATCCTCTACTATGATCTCTCTTCATTGCATCAGCTCGCTATGCATCTCCCTTATCTCAGCTGTACTGCCACTGACATCTAATAGCCCTGCATGAAAATTTTCTTCAGAATGGACAATCCTTCAATGCGTTATTGCCCACTCAGCATAACTGTGAACTTGACGCAGACAGTCTTATCGTATCTCGACTTGGAACTCTGCTGACATTCTCAGAGTCTTGTTTGTCACTTTCTGACGTCCGGTGTAACGTCACAGTGACTACTGTTTCAGAAACTCGGGGGGAGCCTCCGATGGCCCGGATCCGGCGTATGCCAGCCGTGCCAGTCAGATACTGCGGCGCCACCCGCCGAGTTAACAAAAACTCTCCTGTAAACCAAGCCTCCGGCGACTTACGCCGGTTTCGAGGCGGCCATGTAGCGTGTGGGACGGAGAGGGGGCTTTCCTAGCCGTCTTGCTAAGGTCCTCTCATGTCTGGATGGCCTTGGGTTTCACATCCTAGCATACAGTCTATCTCTCATGTGCTCCTCAATTCTGGTTTTGTGTCACGGTGCATTAAACCGTCGGTCTTGAGCAAAAACTGTCTTGTTACAACTAAGGTCGATGTGATATCTGCCAACTTTGCCACCTAACTCTGGCAACTTACAGCTCAGTAGGAAGGCCGGGCTTTGAGTTGCTTGTGAAATAACGGTCATAACGGTCGAGCGGTTAACGGTTAAAAGCGGAGGACATGCTTGGGAGGGAGGGGAGGTAGAGGGAAGAGCGGGAGCGAGCAGAGAGGCGAAGGCAGAGCAGGAGAGGAGAGATAGCTGAAGGTGAGACAGACAGACAGACACAGAGGGGGCTAGGAACACTGGACGAGGAAGGCGAAGCGCAAGAAAAAGTCGACGGTGGTTTGTCCTGGGCCTCCCCGCAGGATGCCTCGTGCTGTTGTCCATCGCCATGTCGAGAAACCCGTGCACAACGCCCTGGAGAACTTTCAGCGCTTCATGCTGGACAACCCGATGACGTCCCTCAGGAACAAGATGTCCGACCTGAACGTCTCGGCATACTCCAAATCTCCCCGGCGCGTCAAGACAGGAAATCCCAGCGAGCATACGAGAATGTCAATGGACAGGACTGAGAGGTACGACAAGTCCAACACCCTCCCTCCACAGAGCGCAATGTTCGCATCAGAACCTCCCTCCTCCTCTCCTCGGGTCGATCGCCTCGCACCGATCAGGAAACAGCGGAAGGACGGGCATGACCTGGACCAATCGTCGGAGCCCGGGCTGACTGCTCGCCTCATGACTATGACCAGCAACCCGCTCTCAGGAGATCTCCGATACGAGGCTGGCTACTCGGAGCTACAGGCGGCCTTCGAGCGAGCATACCAGAAGATGCTCCATGAGCAGCAGCCTTCTGTCGTCGACACGATCCTCTCCACGGCATGGAACCCCGCGGCGAAGAGGTCGGCGATGTCAAGGACTTTCTTCAAGAAGGAGCAGGACAAGAGTAGCAGCTGGGACACGCGTGCCCCTGTATACGAGAAGAAGACCTTCTACGACTCCCTCGAGGACACCCACTGCAGGAGAGTGGTCACAAACATGAAGCTGAAACAGGTCACGCTGCTCCTCCTCTCCTCTCCTCTCCTCTCCTCTCCTCTCCTCTCCTCTCCTCTCCTCTCCTCTCCTCTCCTCTCCTCTCCTCTCCTCTCCTCTCCTCTCCTCTCCTCTCTCCTCTCTCCTCTTCTGTTCTCTCTTCTCCTGTCCTGTCCTGTCCTCCTTGTGCCCTCCTCTTCTACTTCCTGAATACATGTCGATACAGATTTTGCACAAAACGCGGCCACAGTCAGAGCATCTCCTGCAGATGAGGCTGCTGGAGGAGCGGCAGAGCAAGGAGAGCGGGTACCTGAAGAAGCGGGGGAAGGGGAGGAGGAGCAAGAGGAGGGGGCAAGAGCTCTGGGTCGAGACCCTTCAGCGGTTCATGCAGACGTCCAAGGACCAGAAGAAGGATGAGATGCTGACTCGTATCGCTGCACAACCCCAGCAGGGCAGGTCTGGCGCCCCTTCCCATCACTCTGACGAGGCGGCTGAGGCTGAGGAGAGGAGGGAGGAGGGGTCGGCTGCGGCTCGAGAAGCAGCGGAAGAGGGAGGGATGCAAGATCATTGGGAGAGGACGGAAACCGACCCAGCACCAACGGGCGGCGAGCCGGAGGCGATGGCAGGAGGGGAGGAGGAAGGAGAACGACGGCCACCTGGCAGCATCGAGGAGCTGAAGAGTGTGTGGATGCAGGCGAAGGAGGGAGGAGCCATACAGGTGGGAGCAGCAGCAGCAGAGAGCTGCAGGAGGAGGAGGAGGAGGAGGAGGAGGAGGAGGAGGAGGAGGAGGAGGATTCGTAAGTTGGTTTTATTTCTGCAGTTGCCAGCTTTGATCGAGGT
>NW_005434528.1:37439-38395 GCF_000315625.1 Guillardia theta CCMP2712
GAGGAGGAGGAGGAATGTGGAGCAGGCAACGGGAGAGCGTGAGGAGCGTGAGGGGCAGGAGAAGGAGCAGGAGCAGGAGCAGGAGCAGGAGCGGGTCTGAATGTATGGCAGATTTCTACTCGTTGTCGCATGAAGGGATCGAGGAGGTGAGACGGACGAGCAGCGAGTATCCCGGGAACTGGAGGGAGGGAGTGCTGCTGCAGGACTACGTGAAGAAAGTCCGAGCTGATGTGGTACGATAGAGGGCCTCCTTTGCTCTGCTCTGCTCTCCCTTCTCTGCTCTGCTCCCCGTCCTCTACTCTCCTGTGGTTCCTCCTCTCTTCACCACCAGTCGTCTCTTCTCAACCCAACATCTTGTCCCTGACTCCTTGCTGCTGTGCCTCTCACTTCTCCTCCTCTCCCGTCACTTCGGGACTTTGGTCGCTGATCCCGTCATCCTGCCCTCTCCTGCAGGTCGAGGTCTCCAAGAAGACGCAGCAGCAGCACAGATCTCCTGCGGAGGAGGAGGATGTGAAGAAGAACGAGCAGGTCGACATCATCCATGGCAAGGTGAGCGGCGAAGAGGTCGAGGGCAGGAGGAGGAGGAGGAGGAGGAGGAGGAGGAGGCAACAGGCTGAACGAGGCGCAGGTTAAGTTGGCTGCGGGGCTCGTGATGGAGTCAGTGCATCGGGAGGCTGAGGTGAGGAGGAGGAGGAGGAGGAGGAGGAGGAGGAGGAGGAGGAGGAGGAGGATGATGGTGGTGATCATCGTCGGCTTCTACTCATCCTCCAACATAAACACAACCGCTGCAAGATTCAGTACTTTGATGATTTTGAATGCCTATGAAAATATCACTTGCAATGCAAGCGTTTGACGATATTATGTTATTAAATCTTTCACCTTGAACAACTTGAAGGCCTTGAAATGTCTCTTGGGAAGAATTCTCTTGCATTTTCTAGATATTTTCAGCAGCTGCA
>NW_005434528.1:40842-58592 GCF_000315625.1 Guillardia theta CCMP2712
CCTGCGCTACCAGAGAGGAAAAGGAGGGGGAGGGGGAGGATGAAGTAGATGATGATGATGATGATGAGATGATGATGATGATGATGATGATGATGATGATGATGATGATGATGATGATGATGATGAGGAAAAGGAGGAGGAGGAGGAGGAGGAGGAGGAGGAGGAGGAGGAGGAAGGTGTTGTTGTTGTTGATGATGATGATGATGACGAGTAGGAGGAGGAAGAGGAGTTTACAAGTTCTGGTGTGTCGCCAGTGAAAGGAGGTAGTCCGGTAAGAAACTCAAAGAGGATGATCCCGAGGGCCCACCAGTCAACCCCGAAGCTGCCAAGAGAGTGAGATGCAGGTGGAGAGAGGGCGAGGGACGAGGGTCAGCTGAGGAGGAAACGGAAAGTGGTGCAGTTGTGTGAGGAGGTAGGAGGTAGGAGGTAGGAGGGTAGAGGCGGTATAGAGAGTAGGAGTAGGATGAAGGAGGAGGCAGGAAGTGGAGGGACAAGGAAGGAAGGAACGAGCAGGAAGGCAGGAAGGAGCATGGAGGCAGTGGGAGGCAGGAGCAGCGCGGAGGGTGTAGGAGGAGGAGACCTGTGCTCTTGCCCCAGGAGGATCTCAGGAGAGAGGTACTCGGGGGTTCCGACGATATCCTCCCTTCTCCTGATGCCCAGCTTGTTCTGGTTCCGCGGCGTCTTGGAGGTGCTCGCATGCCCCAAGTTGGATATGTGGAGGGGAGGAGCCTGGTGGGACGGCGACTTGAACTCGTCGATACAATCCATTCTTATGCTCGCCCCGCCTTCTCCCCACCTGCCAGTAAGGTCAGACCCCAGCACAGCTTCTTCGCTCTTTGCTCTCACTTCTCCGAGATGTCGAAGTTCCCAGCGTCTTGCCGCCTCCTCAGCAGCGAGGAGTGCTCGATGACTGGCGGCTCTCGCGTCCCCTCCGACAGAGTCCGCGGCCGCCGCTCCAGCTCGGGCAACCTGGTCAGCTCCTGGTGAACTGCGCTCCTGTGCTCGAAAGTCGGCTCTAGCACGTTGAGCCCCCCATCCTGCTGCTCCCCGAGGTCGATCCCGATCTCCTCCTCCTCCTCCTCCTCCTCCCCCAGCGATCCTACTCGCTCGTCCATCTTCTCGAAGGGGCGCAGCGGCCTCCCCCTCCCGAACTCGGGCCTCGGCTCCAGGTGACCTCCAGGTCTCCTCGGCGACATCCCCTGCTCGTTCAGCGCGTCCTCCAGGTTGATCGCGCAGTTCTCGCTCAGCGTGTGCAGACTGTCATCCCGCCCCGGAGACTCCTCAAGGATATCTCTGCGCAGAGGCGAGTTGTGCCGCTGCCAGTCGGCCATGTCCCGATGCCGCACAGGGGACCGGTGCCTCGGCGACCGCAGGCGTGCTGGGGTCATGCCGGCCGGGGTGGTGGGGGTGGCGAGGACCGAGAGCTCGCTCTTGTCCATGAGGCCCATGTCCGAGAGGCCGAAGTCAGTGAGCTTGAGGTGGCCGTCGGAGTTGATGAGGATGTTGTCCGGCTTCAGGTCTCTGTGGATGATGCGCTTGTTGTGAAGGTACTCCAGCGCCAGCACCATCTCGGCCATGTACTGCCTTGCCCACTCCTCGCTCAGGCTCCCTATGCCCTGAAGGAGGGTGTAGCAGTCCCCCCCTTGCACGTACTCCATCACCAGGTAAAGATTCTCCCGCGTCTGGAACGAGCAGATCAGTTTGACTACGAACGGGCAGTCGACGGCCGCCATGATCGTCTTCTCAGCTTTGACGTACTTGAACTGGTTCTTCCTCCTCACATCCGCTTTCTTCAGCACCTTCACCGCGTATAGCTGACCGTCCAGCTTGTGCCGGCAAAGGTAGACGACCCCAAATGCTCCCTTGGAGATGGGCTTCACGGTCTCGAAGTCCGAGATCCCCAGCTCGTGGCAAACAGCCGCCCCCTGCTCCCCCCTCATGGCATCGACCGAGTGCCCATCGATGGACCCGTTCTTGATCAGCTTGTGCGCTCCCGGCTGCTTCGACGCGCTCTGCTGTCGGCTGATCCTCGCCCGGTCAGCGAGCGACTGGGGCTGCGACACCTCCGAATCCGTCGCTCCTTCCCCGTGCCTTCCGACCTCCGTGTCAGGCGTTTCCTCCCCAGCTGAGGGAGTTCGAACCGCCTCCTCTGCTCCGAGCGGCTTCTGCTCCCGCAAACTCTTGGCCCTGCTGAGCTGCTCGGCGACCTCCTCGCAGAACTCCGAGTAACCCTCCGTCTTGTCAAGTTTTGACACCTTGGGCTTGTCCAGCGTGCCGGTCACAGGCGAGGCCCTGCTGGAGGGAGGCTCCGAGTCCCTCTCATGAGATAGAGAAGGAGAGGAGCGGCGGGGGCTGAGGTGAGGCGAACAGCTTGTTGACGCGCTGCGGCTCGAGTACCCCTGGGAGCCGTCCATCCCCGTGAAAAGATCGTACTGACGAGTTTGCCTGCGCTTCAGCAGCGGGTTCCTCCCGCTGCTGAACGATCGCGACCGCGGCATACGAGCTGGCAAGCTGCCCAAGTCTGGCCCAGAGCCACCGATGGAGTCCTTACTACTCTCCTCGTGGACTGAAGCTTCGGACGAGAGGCTCGAGATCGCGTTGAGGTTGGGGAGGTTGGCCGACCCGAGGGGAGGGAGGGCAGGAGAGCCGGGGGCAGTCGCCACCTCCAGCCGCTGCCACTGTGCTATGCTCTCTTGCAGGAACTCTCTGTTGCGGTGGAGGCAGAGCTTGTCCCTCACCACCACCAGCAGCAGCTCCAGCTGCGACCTCACCTGCTGGCTGAGCGGAGCGGTCGAGCGGATCTCCGAGAAGGTCTCCAGGCTCTCGAGGAAGTACTCCATCACCTTGGACGAGTCGGCGTCCAAGGCATTTTGCGCGAGATCTTGTAGCACGTCGATGGCAACGACCTCCTGCTGCTCTGCTGACGTCACCACAACTTCCTTGGCCTCCGTTGTATGATCGTACAGGCCGTGCCACTCGTTCCGTGCAGCCTCCAAGGAGTTCCTCCTAGACTGGCTGTCCGAATCCTCCAGCTCCTGCACTGACCGTCTCGAGCTCCTCTCCTTGGTATCTCCGCAGGGGCTGCCCAAGTTGATCTCGCTGCTCCTGTTGCTCCTGATGCTCCCTGTCGAAGGCAGGCGACCAGCCATCTCCGAGGCATACCGCCGCTCGGGGCTGACGTACGCCCTCCCCTCGCGCGACAAGTCCACGAAACTCTTGCGATTCGATTCCAAGATCACGGGGGGAGAGAGAAGCATGTTGGCGCCGCTTGACCTTCTCCTCTGGTGGTCGAGCGGGTAGCTCCTCCTGCTATCGCTGGAAGACGTGCTCTCGTTGTCGTTCTCCTGGATCGCTGAGTGCCTGTCGAGCATGTCATTAGTGTTGCCTGGCGACCTCTTGTGGTCCAACCGGAAGTCGTGGGGCCTCGTCAGCTCGAGGGAGGGTCTTGGGCTGCTGAACCTTCCTCCTTCGCTAGTTCGAGGGCTGTAGAGGGGACGAGGGTCAGGGCTCTTGGCTCCCCCCAGGCGCATCAGGGCAGGCGAGTCCAAGGCGAACTGATAGACGGAGCGAGGCTTGGTGTTCTTGACTTCGTCAGGCAAGGAGCTCCGTCGCGACTCCTCCGACCGCCCGAAGTGTTCGTGCGACGACCTCGAGTTCTCAGCTGAGCTCCTCGTCCGTTCTAGCGTGCTGCTCTCGTCAGGCTGGGAGGGAGAGACCAGAGAACGACGTGTTCGAACTTTGCTCGGGGAGGAGCCTCGAGAGCATGGGCTCAGTCCCCTCGACGCACAGTGAGGAGACATCGACCGTCCGTCCCTCGCATTCTTCATGGAGGAGGATCGGCGGATGTGCGCGAGGGCTGAGGCGTGCATCGGGGGCGAGCCGTAGGTTGAGAGGGACTTCTCAGAGAAGGAGGCAGCCATGTGCAGGCCTTGAATGGCCTGCTTCGTTGTCTTGCTCCCCTCCAGCTGTGGCTCGTCATCTCGAAGGCCCCCCAGAGTCACTATGATCTCCTGCAGCCTGCTGTTGCACTTCTCTAGCTTCGCCTCGTCGGACGAGTGGTCGGACGAGTAGTGCTGATCGCTCGGAGTTTGAGCATCCCAGTCATGGGAGGCCTCGTCCAGTGCCTTGAAAGCATGACCCCGAGGAGGTAGAAGCCCGTCAGAGTCAGAGTCCGTCCCAAAGCTGAGATTGATGCCTGGGATGGGCCCCTACAGGACAAACAGGGGTTAGTCGCATGCAGCTGCACAAACGTCTGAGAGCCGAGAGGTGTTCACCGGAGCTCGCATGGGATGGAGTTCCGTGCTGCCGCTCTCCATGCTCCTCGAAGGTGTCCTTCGAGATGTCAGTCAGAAAACAATCAAAGAGATTGAGTTTGCGCTCACTTTTTCCCTGGAGATCCCTTCTGGCTGATCTTCTTCAACTTTGCTTCGATCTCATTACCCAAAGGCTGGCAAGAAGAATCAAAAGAGTAAAGGAGTCCAAGAAGGATGGATAAGGGCCTTCAAGTTGACGGGTATGAAGGACATCAGAGGGAAAGGGAAAGAAGGAAGGGATAGCAAAGGAACAAAGATCGAAAATATACAGTACGAAGCAAGAGGTGGACAAGGACGAGGACAAGGAGGAGGAGAGTGGGAACGAAGAGAAGCCGGAGGCGAGCAAGGAGGACATTGAGAAGGAGGAGAATTGTACCTGAATGCAATACGAGAGGCGAGAACACCTTGATACAATAAAGAGCAGTTTCATGTACATGTTGGGCAAGGGCCAATCGTCTCCCCACAACTAGATAGCGCAGATTAACTCTTTCATGGGAAAAAAGCACATCAGCACCTGCAACTTTTCCGACAGATCGCTCGCAAGCTTCCGACATTTCCGCATGCAGTCCATGACACCGTAGGACGGACAGTTGGAAAGGTCAAGGAACGACTGGGCTAGACCCATTAGATCTGCATGAGTTCCGTATCGTAACTGGTCGATGGACTGCATGTTCATGTCACAATCAAGGAGAACGAGGGGACGAAGAGAAGTCACCTCTCGCTCTAACTCGAACTCATACATGAGAGCCAAGATGTCTTCATCCACCATCTCCTTCACCTCTAGAAACCTACCACGATGCACGTGTTGTGAGCCTTCGCGCCGACGGTGCAGAGTGGAGCAAGACAGAAGAGACACGCACCTGTCTTCTATCTCCCATACAGCAGCTTCAAGATTCTCAAGGTCTGAGAGACTGTGGCATCTCCTAGTCTCCTCGAGTACATGCCTTGCACCGTGGACGTCCTTCCAAGGCAAATCTTCCGCGTCCTCCCCACCTTCGCCTTCCCTCTCCTCATCCATCGTCGACTCCTCCGCTTCTTCCCTAGTGAGGGAGTTCATCACCCCGAAACTTATGCTCTTCTTGCTTCCCTGCGGCTTCTCGAAGAATTCGCTCACGCTCTTTGACCCCAGAGGAGGAGGAGCCTCGTCCTCCATGGGAAGGGACGGAGCAACAGCGACGCCTCGGCTGTAAGCACTGCAGTGCAGATCGCAGCCAAGCTGTCGACGGGCTAAGATATGACTGCACACCAAGAGCGGTTCAGCATCCCATAAGGTCTCCCGCGCACAGCAAACTTCAATCATTGCCTCTTGATCAGACTGATACATGTTCTTCACGAGCCACGGCCTAAGTCTAGAACGCATCCTCTCTTCCATCGTTCAACAGCACAGTGCTCTTCGAGGATCGATTCTCCCTCAACAACCATCAACAAGCACATACAGCACAGCTCCTATCAATGTATCTGCCCCAACAAATCACAATATGCGACCTTACAGTCACATGAGCATAGCGCAACGAACAATAAGACCACAACCAGATCTGCCTGAGCCTCATAAAATTAGCAACGACAACAGCAGGCGCCTCCCGGACACATCACAGAGCAAACAACTGTTTGACGGCAGCAATGCCAATCAACGCATCTCATTCGGCCAGGCATCCGTACAGGCCTCGGCACAAAGAGAACATAAAGAACAAGTGATGTAACAGCTCCACGTACAGCATTTATCTCTCTAGTCTTTCCTTTCTCCACATCCCTCCCTCCCTCCTTTCCTGTTCAACAATTCCTGCAATGCCATGTTTCCCTATCCCTGCTGACCCTTTCCGGTCCTGCCCTGTCCCTGCCTGCCCTGACAATGGCTCTTCCTTCCTTGCCCTAGCATGTTTGTATGTTCTCTCCTCCTGTTCCTCGCTCCTCCCCTCCCCCTCCTCCATCTTCCAACGCCCGCGGCGCTTCTTCGCTGAAGCAGCGATTTCACCCCCATTTCTCCGCCGCGACTTTTAAAAAATAACTCATTGTAAAAAGTGTACCAATATCCAGCAAATAAAGATTTAAATTCTACTGTTACCTATGATATTAATCTAAAATTTAATGTATGGGGTGACTTCTTCTCCGCAAAGACGGTAAATAAATATATATATCATAAGGTCTCGTAGTGCGAGATCTCCAGTAGCTTTGAGTATCCAATTTTAACCCTTTGATACAAGCAATTGGCCTGTGTATCATTTATTTATATAATATATATATCACAATACAAATTTAATATATACAATTTTATCATAAGTACCAGAGGAGGTACACAATTGTGTGCTAATAATGATTGCAACAAGTCGGCAGGCTAGCAGTTTTCGATACTACCGTAGTGATCAGTGAAGCGGCCGCCGCGCCCCGGGCCGCCGCGACCGGAACTTTTCTCGAGTCCCGGCGCCGGCCAGTGGCGCCGGCCCCTCAGTGCCAAGTTTCACACTCAGTGTCACAGGCTGCGCCATGCTGAGCACCGTGTCACGGCTGCGCCGCCGCATCCCGGGCCGGGGGCCCGGCCCCGGTGATGGCCCCCCGCATGTCCGGGGCGGGGCGGGGCCGCCCGGCCACCGCTGCGGCGGCAGTGCAAGTTGGGCCGCCCGGCGGCGGCGACCGTACCGTGTACACGGTCAGACGCCGCGGCCGCCGCGGCGGCCACAGTACCGGCGTAGACCCCGGGTGACGGCGTATGGCGGGGGCCCATACTCCCGTCCGAGTGCACGCCCGGAGCCTCAAGACTTGTCTCGGTCATGAGAGAACATGAACTGGACGGGCCCGTGCTGGGTTTCCCTCCCCCTGTCAAGATGACCGTTGGTTACTAAGAGATCATGGCCGTCAAGGTCAGCAGAAGCACCATTTCTCGCGCGTGAAGATGTTGGTGAGGATCGCTTGATCGTGCCGATGGTCCCGATACCCTGATCAGCAAGTCTGTCTCTGCAGGTGCAAGCAAGCAGCTTCACCTGGAAGGTTGGGTTCACCCTTGACGTTTTCATCATCCGACAGACTCTGAAGGTCTTGACACTCCCTGACACTCCCGTCAGTCACCTTGACGGTCGACGCGTTCCATCAAGTGAGGAGGGGGTTTGATTTCTCACCTCAGCCATTGTTGCACGACCTCGAGCGCATGTTGGCTCTTCCGCCACACGCTCAGGTAGCCGTCTACCTGCATGGCCTCGTGGCATTCCTTGGCGACGAGTCAAGATCGACCGAGGTTGTCGGACTTGCTCACCGAGGTATCGCAGTTCTGAATGATGAAAGTGTCTCGTTTGCAGAACATAGACTGTGGATATCCAACTCCAAATGTCAAGACGCCCTGGGAGATGCGATCAGTCGCTGAAGTCGATGACTTTTCATCCCAGCACCTGTAGTTTGCTGTCTTGAACCTCCATGAAAGCAAGCATGGGATCGATCGGCGATTTGATGACGGCGCCGGCGTCGACGTACACAAGGTACTCCCCCTCGTTGAGATCCTCGTGCAGAGTCTTGTTGATGATATACGGCTTCCAGAGCCATAGCCCAGCTCCTCTGCCAACATTGAAGATCTCTTGGTTTCTTCGCTGGAAGCTCTGGTCGATGTCACTCTGCGAAAACGCTTTGCAGGCATCAAACTTCCCTTCTCTCTTTGCGTGCCTGCAAGCTCGATGCTTGGCGCTCACGCAACAGTTCTGCCCATACGTGATGTACATGCGCTTGGTGGCAGATATTCTCAGCTTCAAGTCAAGGCTGGCGTTGTTGATCACAGCTTTCGATGGTGGCCAAAGGCTGTCAGGCACGGCAAATCGAGCGTGCAACTCAGCCTGATCAACGCGAGGCCTAGCTGTACCTACCTGATTCCTGCCCGCTACTGTTGTCGGAGTTTGCTTGCGCTCAGTTTCATTCGCACCATGTAGCTTGAGGAGCGCCTGATCTTGCGCTTGAGCATGGATCAGCCACTCTTGCGTGTTATGGTGAAGTAGTCGAGTCTGAGAGCGGTAGATCCTCAACTCGAAGACGGCGATGGTAACAATCATTGTAACAATGACGACGACGGCGGCTGCAAGGAAGAACAGCCTTGTATAACGAGACATGGTCTCTCCAGCTCCCTCCCTACCCCCTCCTGCAGCCGATCTCTCCAGCTCCCTCCCTACCCCCTCCTGCAGCCGATCTCTCCAGCTCCCTCCCTACCCCCTCCTGCAGCCGATCTCTCCAGCTCCCTCCCTACCCCCTCCTGCAGCCGATCTCTCCAGCTCCCTCCCTACCCCCTCCTGCAGCCGATCCCTGTGTATCGCACCTTGCAAGGTCACCATCACGATGTCAACTCCCTCCCTCCCTCATCTCGCCCTCTCCCTCGCTCGTCTCCCTCCTCCTGGTCAATTTTGTTACTCGGAAGCGCCGCCGGCCAGCAGCTTATCCGCATGTTTACTCAAAGTTAAGTTAAAAATCAGTACGAGGACAATCTGACACTCAGGCTGGGCCATTTGTTCTTGAGACATTATCTTTATTTGTCAGTCTTGATGATATCAGAGACATTATCTTTATTTGTCAGTCTTGATGATATCAGAGACATTATCTTTCTTTGTCAGTCTTGATGATATCAGAGACATTATCTTTATTTGTCAGTCTTGATGATATCAGAGACATTATCTTTATTTGTCAGTCTTGATGATATCAGAGACATTATCTTTATTTGTCAGTCTTGATGATATCAGAGACATTATCTTTATTTGTCAGTCTTGATGATATCAGAGACATTATCTTTATTTGTCAGTCTTGATGATATCAGAGACATTATCTTTATTTGTCAGTCTTGATGATATCAGAGACATTATCTTTCTTTGTCAGTCTTGATGATATCAGAGACATTATCTTTATTTGTCAGTCTTGATGATATCAGAGACATTATCTTTATTTGTCAGTCTTGATGATATCAGAGACATTATCTTTATTTGTCAGTCTTGATGATATCAGAGACATTATCTTTATTTGTCAGTCTTGATGATATCAGAGACATTATCTTTATTTGTCAGTCTTGATGATATCAGAGACATTATCTTTATTTGTCAGTCTTGATGATATCAGAGACATTATCTTTATTTGTCAGTCTTGATGATATCAGAGACATTATCTTTCTTTGTCAGTCTTGATGATATCAGAGACATTATCTTTATTTGTCAGTCTTGATGATATCAGAGACATTATCTTTATTTGTCAGTCTTGATGATATCAGAGACATTATCTTTCTTTGTCAGTCTTGATGATATCAGAGACATTATCTTTCTTTGTCAGTCTTGATGATATCAGAGACATTATCTTTATTTGTCAGTCTTGATGATATCAGAGACATTATCTTTATTTGTCAGTCTTGATGATATCAGAGACATTATCTTTCTTTGTCAGTCTTGATGATATCAGAGACATTATCTTTATTTGTCAGTCTTGATGATATCAGAGACATTATCTTTCTTTGTCAGTCTTGATGATATCAGAGACATTATCTTTATTTGTCAGTCTTGATGATATCAGAGACATTATCTTTATTTGTCAGTCTTGATGATATCAGAGACATTATCTTTCTTTATTTCTTCTGCTTTCTCCCTCGTTTTCCTCCTTCAGCCTCGGGCGGAGGCGTCTCGATCACTCCCGTCGCCTTGTCACAACCTGCTGGGTTTCCCGGGTCGATTCTCAAGCAGATCTCTCGGTAGATTTGCATGTCCAGACGATTTCTACTTTTGATCAGCTCTCGGATCTCATCGCTTACCGCCGTTGTCTTTTGCGTGCTTTTGTTGTTCCTAACTTTCCCTTGCTGTCCCTCATACCCGAACTCCCGTGCAAACGCCTGGTTGGAGGCCTTCGGCCTATCCAGCAGAGCTATGAAGGAGAACAGTCCGCTGGCAACATCGATCCTTGACAGCGCTTGCTTGGCTGCAGAGGTACTGTTGTTCATGCCCTCGAACGAGCCGTAATGCTCTTTTACCCATGAGATGACATGTACTGCGTTGGTCATTACACACTCATCATGAACATACTTTCCATCATGCAGCAAGAAGAAAGCAAGCCGGTTGTGCGCCACGTTGTTCTCTTCAAGCACCCACTCCTTCAAACTCGAGCTCTTCTGCTTCATGGCTGCTGTCCAGATGTTACTCTTGTCCTGTAACCACCAGCGATACTCGGAGATCACGCGTTCCACGGGATGACGAAAGGTCGTCAAGAACCTGATGTCATGGGAAGGGAAGAGCTTCGAAGACAAGCAAATGTGCATCTCCATGAGCGTACAGTGTGTCCCTCCGTACCAGGGGTAGTGATCGCACCCGGGGCTGTTCCAGTCATGCGGGGGTCCCTTGCCATTCACAACAGGATAGATCCTACGGCCATGGTTGGCAAGCGCGATCATGAAGCTGTTGTATGCTGACGTCCCTCCGGTCCTCGGAACATGCATCCAAGCGTACACTGTTTCTCTTCTTGACACATTGTGAGATGGCGGCGCTTGCGAGAGTTCCTTTGTTTGAGTATGATTCTGTGCTTGCGTAAGATTTGGGGCTATGGTAAGATTGCTTGTCTGCATGAGATCTTGGGCTCTGTTATGACCGTTGTCTTTGGTGAGATTCTGTGCTGGCGTAAGATCTTGTGCTTCAGCAAGCTCCTTAGCCCTAGTAAAGTTGTTTGCTTGCGTACGATATTGAGCTCTATCATGACCATTGTCTTTGGTGAGATTCTGCGCTTTTGGGAGGTCTCGAGATTCAGTAAGATATTGGGCTGTAGAAAAGTTCTGTGCTCTAGCGAGGTCTTGTGCTCTGATGAGATCTTCAGCTCTTGGCACCTTCAGCTCTCGGAGCCTTGATCGAGACGCTGAACGCCCATGCCCCCGATGTCGGACTGCGTGAGGAATGGAAATCAGCGAGTAAAGCGTCAGGCTGCACAGGATCCAGAAGGCAAGTCTGCTGGATGGCATGCAGGGCCTGTTGGGGGGTCACGCCGCGTCTGCTGAGCGGCAGGGCTGACCTCATGGGCATGCAGATGCGCCATGAGCTGACCGACCTGCCTGTCTCTGCATCCCTCTCGCAACAGGGGCAACCACGCCGTGCCTATTCTAGTGTTCCCCCCCTTTCACCAGGCTTTCATTATCCACCCCACCCCTATTTTCATCACGAGCCTCTTAACCGACCAGGGCGGTCCCCCTCGTGCATTTTTCTTGCTCATCCAGTCCCATAGCCACACTGCCGGGCCCGGGGGCCGCCGCACGCCGCAAGGCTCAGTACAAGCGGCGAAGTTGCGAGCCTGAGTTTACCGTACTGTTACTGAACCTCATGGAGCCCGGCCGGGCCCTGGTGGGGGCCGCCGGCCGGGCAGTGCGCCGCCGGCAGTGCGGCAGCGGCGCAGTGCCCGGCGCACGGGCCCGCCGGGCCGGGGCGCCCGGCCGGCCCGGGCCGGGCCGGGTCCAGGCCGTGGGGTCAGACCGCCGCAAGTTTCGACAGAACAAAGATAGTCACTGTCACTGAGTCGGACTCGGTTGTCTCTTTACTCAAAGTTGAAGTTAAAGATCAGTACGAGGATCGGACATCATGATGACCCTAACGCTCTGTCCGATCGCCGCGGCACACTGTGGCGACAGCCCGGCCTGGGCCAAACGGCGCGGCGCGGCGAGGAGAGAAAAGACAGCGAGAACCAAACCCAAGTTCACTTAACTGTAGTAGTTGCTGCGTCAGTGCAGGACAATTCCCGGGCCAGCGGCTATGCCACTGAGTGCGGCGATGAGTCGCTGTGGCCGCCACCGAAGGAATGAGACGCATACCTACCGGAATGCGCGGCCCCGCGATGATCATTCATGGCAGCGAAGGACAGGGAGGCCTTGAGTGAAAGAAAGATACTGGACTCCAGTGCGTTTGCAACTGGCAAGTCGGACGGTCGGCGGATCACCTGAGATCGGACCGTGTCGGACACCGATAGTCTTGCGGCGCCGCGAGGGCGCGAGAGGCCATCCAGCGCTGCCGTTTCGTTGTTCGCCGAGCACTGCGGCAATAGTCGGAGTATTGCGGTCAGTGATGGAACGTATGCCAGCCGTGCCAGTCAGATAGCGCCGAGTTAACAAAAACTCTCCTGTAAACCAAGACGACTTACGTG
This sequence comes from Guillardia theta CCMP2712, assembly GCF_000315625.1. Lineage (NCBI taxonomy): Eukaryota > Cryptophyceae > Pyrenomonadales > Geminigeraceae > Guillardia > Guillardia theta. The sequence continues at coordinate 53,268 of NW_005434528.1, forward strand.
TCAAGGCGGCTCATGTAGCGTGTGGGATGAAGAGGGGGCTTTCCTAGCCGTCTTGCTAAGGTCCTCACATGTCTGGATGCTTGGGTTTCACATCCTAGAATACAGTCTATCTCTCATGTGCTCCTCAATTCTGGTTTTGTGTGCCGCTGCCGGATTAAATTCGGTCTTGAGCAAAAACTGTCTTGTTACAACTAAGGTCGATGTGATGTCTGCGTGACTTTGGACTAGTACAAGTCTAACAAACTTGTATTCCGTCAGTCAGTGCTGACAGTGAGCCCGGGGAGGCCCGGAGGCCCAGGGGCCCCCGTGGAGGAAGGCCCTGAGGCGGCGAGGCTGAGCGGCCAGCAGCGGTCGGCCACAATTATGTAACCTAGAACCCCTGCTCTTGACCCCAGAAGTTGCGCATGAGAAGGGGGTGGAGTGAGCAGTAGATTGAGTAAAGTAGATTACCCGTCCGAAACTAATCAACATCCTGGGTGCGAGCAGGACAAGAGGAGGAGGGTACCGTGCGGTCAGGCAAGGGGAGGAAGCAGAGAGAGCTGGAGGGAGATAAGGCTGAGTCACATCATCAGCATCATCAAGATTGATCCTCAGACGTGCAGGACGTGAAAGGCTCTCTGCCGCTTTTCAATTGAAGCAAGCGCCTGAGGTCAAGGGGGTTCATTGAAGTTGAATTGACCACAGCCTGCATTATTGTCCTCCTGACTTGCACGCTCCCCCATGCTCAAGGGCTGCTGAGCGGGAGACTTCATATGTGCCGGATCAGTCGGTTCTCTCTCATATGAGGTCTCAGAAGCCTCGTGCTCAGAGCAGGACGGGGAGGAAGAGGCGATGTTTGGTTCCAACGTGTTTCTGCCTCCTCCTCTTTCAGGGGATACTCACGACCGTCATCTTGAAGCAAATGCTTCATCTTGACAGGTCATCGCCGAGGAGAGCCCTGCAACGCTGGATAAAAGATCCTTTCAATGCTGTGATGACGCGCATGTCCAAATCTCACCACAGAGCCCAGGGACAGGGAACTCCCAAGAACAGCTCTTACTTGAACGAGACTTATGCGCTTCACTACGGGTTGGGACAGTTCCGAGATCCAGCAAGGATCGAGTTCCAGCTGGTGACCTCAGAGGACGATCCCGATCAAAGTATCGTGATCGCCTTTCACAACGCGCAATCTCACGTCCTGGAGACTCTACCCACTGTGCTCAACATGTCCTGCGGGTCTACTGAGCTCCTCCTGGTGCTGGACGCCTGCACTGACTCGACGCAAGAGATGATCCTGGGGCTCATCAACAGCAGCAGCTTCCAAGAAACCACCATCTTCACGCGGGTCCTTCTTGTCGTACAGCCGACGCCAGTGTGGGAGACTTCGTCGGAGAACATCGGATACAGGTTATCACGGGCCACTAAGGCGATCATCTCTGTTCAGGCCGACATGCTCGTGCAGGAAGTTTGTTTCAACCTTGCGATGTACATCCCCCTCCGAGTCTTCAACGATGTCTTTGCCGTGTCGGCCCGTTGCGCCCATGGGAACTCTAGAGCAGGAAGATGCGGGGTTAAGTATAACGATCCTTTGCCAGTCCACCAGCATTGCGATGCCAAGAAGTCTCTTGCTGTGAGAGGAACATGCAACCGAGGACCGCTTCTGTGGCATGCGCCCTCCCTGCGGCAGCTCGGGTTTCTTGATGAGGACGGGTTCTACCAAGGAGACGACGATCACGACCTCATAGCAAGAGCATACAGCAAGTTGCGCATGGTAGCTGGGTACTACTTCGTTGACACCTACGGGCCCATGCGATGGGGAGCTACTCGCAACCCTGCTCCTCTGTCACCCCCAGCCCTTGCCTACCGGGACATGAGGCTTGCAGCAAGGAGGAGGAGAGCCCCCGTCAGATATCCGCGGGTCTCTCAAACTCGCTTGATGCTCTTCCTCAAAGTCATCTTCCTTCCAGTATGGACAGACGTCTGGGAGCAGACGGCAGACTTTGTGAGCGAGTTTCAGTCGAACCGCAGCATCGCCCTCGTTGCCATCGACTTTGGACTGGAAAGAGTCTGGCACAGGAGGATCGCAGGCTATGAGAAGATCCTAACGGTCGTGAGGGATGACAGAGGCAGGGTCTCCGACTGCAGGCTCTTGCTTCACTACCTCACGAGGTGGAAGTACGTGGTGTCAGCTGGAGAGTTTTTCATGCTGTGTCCTCATTCGACTAACGCGACTAGGAGCGACCCTCTGCTCAGACTGCCAGGATCTGCTGCTTGCTAGATCAGGCCATGACTCAGTGACTATTTTCCAAGTTCTGTTTGCTGAAACATCCTGCACAGTCAGCCGCGCTCTAGCTGGCACTATCAAGTAAATTTCCAGCCCCTCTGTCACCGTAGTAGCCTCCCGGTACGTTTGCACCCGGTCACCTGCCATGCCCCGGGTCCGACACAGTACTACAGCCCGCAGTCTCCGCCCATGCCCCCGCAACCTGACTGAGCACAAGTAACTTAAAGTTATCATAGTATGCAGATCGGACATCAATCCGACCTTTGTAACAAGACAGTTTTTGCTCAATACCGAGTTTAATGCACACGCAACCAGAATTAAGAGATAGACTGTATGCTAGGATGTGAAACCCAAGCAGCAAGTAGGCCCCGGCGTCGCCTTGGTTTACCGCATAGTACAGGACTCCGCGCGCGGAGAGTTTTGTTAACTCGGCGGCTATCTGACTGGCACGGCGGCTGGCATGCGATCCGTCAACCCCCCCCCCCCGGGGCGGCCTTGACAGATGGCCCGGCGCCACGAGCCTCCGAGTCCGGCGAGCCCGGCGGTCAGGGTTCACGCCGCGGCCCCGGACCGGGAGCGACTCAGTCACTCAGTGGCAGCCGCATCCGATTCACAGGCCTGGTTTGCCGGATACAATCCTGTGAAAGTAAGTTTTCCTTGAGATTACGAGGCAAGCAGCCGCCATGGTGGAGGCGGCGAGGAAGAACTTCGAGTCGCTCATGGCGGAGATAAGCTCGGACGAGGTTCGTGTTTTGCTCCTGCTCCTGCTCCTGCTCCTGCTCCTGCTCCTGCTCCTGCTCCTGCTCCTGCTCCTGCTCCTGCTCCTGCTCCTGCTCCTGCTCCTGCTCTCTGCTCCTGCTCCTGCTCCTGCTCTCTGCTCCTGCTCTCTTCTCCTGCTCTCTGCTCCTGCTCTCTTTTCCTGCTGCTGCTCCCTGCTCCCTGCTCCTGCTCTCTTCTCCTTGCTCTCTTCTCCTTGCTCCTGCTCTCTTTTCCTGCTCTCTTTTCCTGCTCCCTGCTCCCTGCTCCTCCGCAACATCCACTTTCATTTTCATCTTCCTCTCTCTCCGCTTCCTCCTTACCCAACACATGCTTACTTGAGCTTCTTTCTCCTCTCTGGCTCACTGGTTGAATTGGCAGGAGGCTCCAGTGACCAAGCAGGAGGAAAAGAAAGAGGAGCAGCAAAGTCCTCCTCCACCGCCCTCCACAGAGACGAAGAAAGATGAGGAGAAGGAGGAGGAGGAGGAGGAGGAGGAGCCTGCAGGTTTCAAGTATGCAGCGAGCGGCAAGGGGAAGAAAGGGCGCCAGCAGAAGAGGAAGGAGGCGAAGGCGGCGATGGAGAAGAAGCGGCAAGAGGAGGCGAAGGAGTCGATGAAGGGCTGGGTGGACCCGAGAGAGGAGGAGGACAAGAGCATAGCGAAGCTGCTCGAGCCGCTGGGCATGCGAGTAAGGGACATCAAGCCCGACGGGAACTGCCTCTACCGCGCGCTCGCGGACCAGTGCCGAGAGCATCGGGACTCTCTCCCGGAGCAGCTGGGGAAGGAGGTGGAGAAGTGGGGGGGAGGAGATGAGGATGGTTACCGCAGCCTCCGCCGGGTGGCCGCAAACTTCCTGAGGTCGCACCAGGCAGAGTTCGAGGGGTTCGTGGAGGAAGCGGACTTCTCTTCGTACGCGCGGCAGGTGGAGGAGACGGCAGAGTGGGGAGGAGACATCGAGCTCATGGCGCTTGCTCGTGCCCTGCATGCCAACATTCACGTGTACAGCGCGAGGATGGACGAGCAGACCTTCAGTCCCTTCTCCCCCTCCTCCGTCCACCTCCGGCTCTCCTTCCACCAGCACGCATACAGCCTGGGGGCTCACTACAACTCCGTCGTCCCTGCTTGAACCGTCACTGCCGCCGACACTGGTGGTGGTGGTGGTGGTGGTAGTGTTGGTCTGGCTGTGTTCAAGCTTGTGGAGCTGGACGGGAAAGAGGATGATACGATCAGAGTAAGAAGATTGAAACGTAGATCCCCTGTGATTCCCATGCTCGCCCCCTCCTCCTCCTCCTCCTCTTCCTCTTCGCTCTCCCCTCCTCTTCCTCTTCACTGTCCTCATCCTCCTAGCCCGTTCCCCTCAAACCTTGTCTCCTCCCCTCACTGTACTTACCTCCTCATCCAACTTCTCTGCCACCGGATCCTCTCTCTCCTCGTTGCTTCGTCACAGTGAATATTGGTGAGGAGGAGAGGAAAATTCTGCAGCTTGGAAGCAGGAGAGCAGGGAAGTAGGACGAGCAAGAGAAGTGAGGAAGAGAATTGGTGTGTAGAGAGGCAGGACGGAGGAGTTGAAGGATGGAATGGAAGAAACCGACGATGATGAGTGTGTGGTGGAAGGAGAGGAGGAGGAGGAGGAGGAGGAGGAGAGGTCAGAATGAGCGAGAGATTGGATGATCAGGGGAGGAAGGAGGGAGTCAAGGATAAGGATAAGGACAATTAGAAGGAGGAGGCGGGGGAGGGGGAGGGGGAGGGGGAGGGGGCCTTGTTTTTATTATGACCAACTTTCGTCTCCATATTTTGAAATCGCAAGATGTGCCGGGAGCATAAGCACTAGCGCAATTAGAAGCAAGGACAGCTGCAGAGTGTGGAATGCGAGGAGAGGAGAGGAGGGGAGAGGACAGGGAGGAAGGGAGGACAGCAAAGTGCCGTCGCCTGCTCCTGCTCCACTTCCCGATCTTGGCTCCATCCGTCTCAAACCATGGCCTCTGCGTCCTAATCCAGCTCGGTATCCCACGGGGCAAACTGCGAGTGATCCACAACTTCCTCCCCCTGTACTGCGCCCCTGACTCCGTCGTAGGCAGATGCGTGATCGGTGCCGGGATTCTCATTGGGGGGGCTCGTCGCCCCAGACAAGCACATCCTTCCCCTCTTTCTCATTCCGCTCGAGGAGCCCGGCTCTCCCCCGGGGAGACGAAGGCTCCTCCAGTGGGAAGGGCGAAGAGGGGAAGGATGTGCTTGTCTTGGGAGGAGGACACCCGCTATCACGATCTCAGCCCGGATCACTGCAGGCTCGAAAGGAGGAGTGACGGC
>NW_005434528.1:58834-76686 GCF_000315625.1 Guillardia theta CCMP2712
GGAGGGAGGGAGGAGGTCGACCTGTCTGCTGGAGAAGTTGAGGCCCAAGTTGTGGATCATCACCTCAGCGTCGTCTGGCCTGACGTACCTGCTGCCCGTCAGCTGCTGCCCCACCTTACCAGCTCAGCTCACTCGGCAAAACCCTTGTCGAAATACTCCCAGGCGTTGCGCAGGGAATGGTCGACGACCTGCGGGAGGAGGAGCGGAATAAGAGCGAGGAAAGATGGAGATTTGGAGAGAAGAGGGAGGCAAAGGAGGAGCACAAGGCAAGGCAGGGCAGGGAAGGGGAAGAGGAGAGGAGATAATGTGAGTAGAGGCGATGGAAAGTTTGGCAAAGAGGGGAGGAGAGCCGAAGGGAGGAGGGGAAGGAAGGAGGAGATGGAGGTAATTCCAGACCTCTTCCGTGCGGTATTGCTCTTCAGCTTCGACTTCCTGCGATGAGAAGTTCAGCCAGCAGTTGCTTGGTTCACGAGGAGGAAGACGAGGAGGAGGAATGCAAGGGAGGAGGATGTGGTGGTGACGGAGATATGATTGTTCGATGAAGAGGATGGGAGAGAGGGAGGGCAGGAGGAGGAGAAAGAGGAGGAGGAGGAGGAGGAGGAGAAAGAGGAGGAGGAGGAGGAGGAGGAGGAGTAAGAGATCTGCACGGAGGAACGAACGAGGGATGACTGGAATCTGCTTCACCTGCTTGTCTATCACTTCGAACTCTTCGCCGCAGGGCTCTGGCTCCTCTTTGACCGCCTCCTCCGCCTCTTGTCCACCTGGGCCTCCGTCCTGACCTGTCCTGCTGACCTTCTGCGGGGGATCGCTGGAGTCCTCCTCCTCCAGCTTCCTCTTCATACCGACCTGCTCCTGCATCTTCGCCACGTTCTCCCTCGCGCGGTCTTGGATGTCCTTGAGGATTCTCGAGGCGAACATGTGCTCCAGCATCTCGTGGAAGAACTCCGCAAACAGCGATACCTGCGGGGAGTTAGTCGCGCGACTACGCAGCTTAGGGGGGGGGGGGGGTGTGGGCAGGTCGCGTCTCTCACCTCAAAGTTCTTCTCCAGCACATCGTCCAGGTTGTAGTCCAGCAGGCCGTCCAGGGAGATCAGACTCGCCTTGATCTGCCCCTTCCCGTCTCCTCCCTCCTCCCACTTGGGCCGCACGAGGATGCAAGGCTCCTCAGGGAAATCGAGCTTGATGGGTTCAGGAGGAGGAGGCCCCTTCACCTCCTCCTTCACCCCGTGCCCTCCTCCTCCTTCCTGCTCCGTCTTCACCTCCCCAGTGCTCGTTGCAAGCTGGCCTGAGGCGTCCGCGTCCTGCTGGACCCCAGAGGATGTTGCCGGAACCACCGACTCAAGCTTCACCTCAGCAGATTTGCCGTCGCCGGGCTGGCCGGCCTCATTGATATTCCCAGCTCCTGCTGGTGTTTTGCGATCTCCTGTGGAGATACTCTCAGCAGCCGCGGCTTCAGCTTCTGCCGCCTGTTGATAAGATCAGGAATGTCCCAGCTCTCCTCCTGCTGCCGGTGAAGGTGAACAATTTCTCACCTTGGCTGCGGCTGCGGCTGCGGCTGCGGCTGCGGCAAGCTAAAGAGAAGTCAGAACGATGCGATGATGAGCGCGAGAAAGCAATGGAGGGAAAGAAGAGGTAGGAAAACCAACGAGGAGGAGCAGGAGGAGGAGGAGGAGAAGGAGGAGGAGAAAGAGGAGGTGGAGGAGGAGGAGGAGGAGGAATACAGTGTTGGAGGTTGGGTAAGGGGGACATCAAGTGGTTTGCAGGTAAAAGAATTGGTCTGACCTTGGCTGCCTCAGCAGCAGCAGCAGCAGCAGCAGCTCGCTTGATCTCTGCCTCCTTTGCAGCACGACGACGTTCCTCCATGTCCTTCTCCCATGCCGCATGGGCTGCGAAACAAGCTAATGAGGAACAGAGGGCCATGGAGGAGAGGAGGAGGAGGATGATGCTAAGTGACGGAATGGTGAAAGGAGAAGAAGAAGGGGACAAGGAGAAGATAGAAGGAGATAGAAGTCGAGAGGAGAGCGACGAAAGGAGATAGCAGAGTCACAGGAGGCAAGTGGGAGTAGAAGAGAAAAGCGGAGGAGGAGGAGCAAGGGAGAGGCTGTTGACCTTTGGAGTTGAGTTCATCCTCGAGGTTCGAAATACTCGAGGTGAATTGCTCGCGGTCGGGCATAGCTCCCTCGAGCTCTGGGAGGAAGATAATCGTATGCTCCTCCTGCTCGGGATACCACTGGCCCTTGTACCTGAGAAGAGAGATAGGAAAGAGGAACAGCAGATCGAAGGAGAGTAGAGAGAAAAGAGGGTAGATGGACGAGGAGGGTGAGAAAGACGAGAGAAAGAGAGAGATAGAGGGCATGTCAACGAGGGCCGCAAACATCGCACAAAAATCTACATCTCAGCTGGCCGGTTGTACTGGATCTCCATGAACCGATGCCACTTCTTGACCCCGCTGAGGTCCACGTCGATCGTCTCCTTGACGCAGCGGATGGCCGTGCGGATCAAGGCCTCGGTGTCGGGGCCAGTAGACCCTCCTCCATCCTTCTCCTCCATCCACATGCCCCCCATGCAGAACAGCCCATGCTTCTGGCTCTTCACGCACAGGAACTTGATCATCTTGCCCAGGTGCGCCTTGGAAGTCCCACCTGCCTCCCACCAGAGGTCGGGCAGCCCTTGCAGCAGCATCACCTTCGCGTTGTACTTGACGGTGAACTGATGAGGAGGAGCTTTGGACGGCTCTGCCAGCCTGCGGAAAAGGTGCTGATCCTTCTTAGCTCCGCAGAAGAACCTCGTCTTTGAAACCAGTGGCAGCTCCCCACCTTTTCCGAACTCCCCTTCGGGCCACAGGCACAGGGCCCTGCTGAAGTCTTGCGCGACATGGAGGCGAGGGTACCGCAGGCGCAGCTGCTGGTAGTCACGATGGACAGTGGAGAAGGGGAAAGGAGCGATCTTGAGCAGGTATCTTCCCTTCTCCGGTGTCAATCCTCCCTTGGATGAATCTGCCTTGACATCCGGCAAGTTCCTCCGCGGGGACGGCATCTCCTTGAACGACCGATCCTCCATCCTCGGCTTCTCCGGCCCACGGTCTCGGTTCATCGGATCCTTTGGATGCCCATCCCTTCCTCGAGAAGGAGGAGGATCTCTCCCGTGGAACTTCTCCTGCCCAGACCGTCTGCCGCCGGACTCACCAGCTCGGCCTCCTCCTCCTCCTCCTCCTCCTCCTCCTCCTCCCCTGCACGGCCGATGGTATCAGACATCTACTTAATTCCTCCTCCTCATCGTCGTCATCATCATTCTCATCATCATCCTCATCCTCGTCCTCATCAATCTCATGATAGTCGTCGTCGTCGTCATCATCATCATCATCATCATCATCACCTCTTCGGTCCTCCAACCATGGGCTGCAATCACGAGTCAGACATCATCGTCGTTTCTCGTCAGGCCGGGGTAGGCAGAGAAGCAATGGCAGGTACCGGCGGCTTGCTCCTGTCCCCTCTCCCGAACCTCGAGTCCCTTCCTCCCCCTCTTCCACCAGAATCTTATGAACGAGTTAGAGCCAATAACGAGCACAGAAGCTGCAGCATACCTCCCTTCATGCTGGGGGGACCGTCCATGCCTCCTCCTCCAGATCCAAGGGATCCGCTTCTCCCGCCATAGCCCCCACCGTACATGCCCGACTTCTGCGAGCCTCCTCCACTCCATCCGCTCTGTGAGATCCCGGAGGGTCAAAGGGGACAAGGAAGGGTCCAACCTCACCCCATGGGACATGCTACCCTGACCGGACCAGCTGCTGCCCATCTGAGAGGCTCTTTGCGCCCGGATATGCTCTTGCTGCTGCATCAGCCTCTCCTGTCTCTCCTGCGAGCCGACAAGTCAGTTGGAGGCTGGAGGAAGCGAGAGGAGAGAGGTTGTCACTTGTTCTTTCTGTGCAGCAAGGCGAGCCTGCTGCTGCTCCAGCATCTGCTGCCTGTGGAGGTCTTGCGCCCTCCTCTGTTGCAGGGATGAGAGTGTATCGAGACGAATGAGAAAAGTTCGATATCAGCGAGGACCGAACGACAGGTGGGAGGATGGAGAAGAGGAGGAGTACGCGGGACGATAGAGGAATCCACGAAAAGGCAGGAGGGAAAGAGTATAAAACGAAAAGGAGGAAGGTGAGACAAGGAGGATGGAAAGAAGGATGGAAAGAAGATGAGGAAGACAAAAGAAAGAAAATGACAATTGACCTGATCCCTCGGGTCATCTCCTCGCTGTCCATGGCTCATCCCGCCGTAATCGTCTTGAGAGTATCCTACTCCAGCGAGATCAGGACAAGACTCTGACAAGTATGAATAGCTGTAAAGTGGACCTCGTTCGTAGCGGCTAGAGCCGTATCCTCCTCCCATCTCAGGAGGTACGTTTCCACGTCTAAGGCAGCGAGCGAGTGAGAGGGAGGGGAGGGAGGGAGGGAGGGGAGGGGGAGGGGGGGGAGGGAGGGAGGGAGTAAGAGGGACGATCATGGGGTGCCAATCGAGCTGCAGTGACTTCCTACCTGTCGAATCCTGACCTCGACGATTCTCCCCTGCTGTAGTACTCTCCGTACCGCCTTCCGCCCCGTCAGCATCATGGATGGGGCATCCTCATGGTCCTTACCTGTCGTTCGAGGGCTCTGACCCTTGCTGGAGCTGCTGAAGGAGAAGCATCTGGAGCTGCTCGTTCTGCAGCACAGCATGAACAACACTGAGGGGGGGCAGGGAGGATGAGGTAGGAGCTACTGCGCCTTACCTGGTTCGACTGGTCGTACCCTGTACATTAAGTTGCATCAGTTGCTTGTTTGCCTCCTTCCAGTCACGAATCACCTGCCATTTGATCGCCAGGCCCGCCATAGCTCGAGTCCATCCCGCCGCCATAACCGTTGTATCCTCCTCGTGAGCCTCCGGAACCCCACTGATCCATCGCAGCGAGGAGTGACTGTGCAAGGAGATCGATCAGTCTCCTTCTTACTCTTGTTCTCTTCTTATCCCCCACTTAATAACGTTTCTCTATATCCTCAACGCTCGACCGTATCCTGTTCTTAACAAGCCAATATCTGGCCCTATGATCTTCCTTCCATCGCTAAAATCGAAAACAACTGATGCTTCTTCTGTTCGAAGAATGTCTCCGTGTCTCTCCATTCAATCAACACAAACCCTGCCTCAGCCCTTCATCCCTGAATTCCTCTGACCTCGCCTATCGATGCCTCCTCCATTATGGTCGCTCGTTGACTGTAAAGATCTCCTTCATTCAGATTCATTCTCATCATCATCTTATTCTTCTTCCTCTTCCTGCTGTTGTTGGTGGTGTTGATTTTGCATCAGCAGCATCAACATCTCCTCCTGCTGTTTTCACCCTCCCTCGCCATCCTCCATGCCTTTCCTCTTCCACAACGAAATTCTAAAAAAATATAAAATGCACAGTGCAAATTGGTACCAAAAATTATTAAAATATTTCTACATGTATAATTGAATATATTGTCAATATGTGTAAGTTTTTTACATGGTTTTAGAAAAACAACAATACAAACAAAAAATAACAACCCTTCAAAAACTTTACCATATATCATAATAAATAAGCTAGGTACAAATTCTGATACAAAACATACTATAACTCCACAAATAAAATCTCACGAGCCCCAAAAAGAATTTTAAAACCTTACTTTCAGTGCCACTGAGTCGTCGGAACTTGCAGCACTGCCGCAGCACTGCGGCCGGGCCGGGCGGCAGTGACTCCGTGGTGAGAGTCTGGCCGGGCCCGCCACCGGGGTGACCGTGCGGCCGTGCGGCCGGGGCCGGGGCCCGCCCTGTGACACCGGGCACTCAAAGTTAACGGTTAAACTTTATATTCAAGTCATGACGGTTCCGAACCGTTGAACGGCCAACAGGCCGCCCGAGTCGGAGCCCGGCGCACAGCGGCCGCCGCGCGCCGCTCGGCCGGCCCTGAGCAGCCTTCCGAATTCCAAAGTTCCACCGGCACTGGGCGCGGCTCGGACTGCGGCTACCGTACGGCCCACTCCCGGAGGCCGCCGCCGGGCCGGGCCGCCCGCCGGGGCCGGGCGGCGCCCGGCTGAGCCTGACTCGAACTGCCGCCCGGGCCGGCGCCGCGGCGCCGGGCGCCGTTCAAGAGTCGGAATTCGGACACGCCGCGCCTGGCGGTACTACCGGGTGAATTCTTGGCCTTAATAAGGGCGGCCCGTCACGTACCCACCTACCTCTTCGAACCTGACTTCACTGATCGGACCCCTCATTATGACTGCAGACAACGTCAGATTCCACCCGGTTTCGCAGTACCCCCATCAGCATCTACCCCTCAGCCGTCTACTACTACCACCCACCAACCAACAACGGGAGGCTCGTTACTACGCATGACCACCCCAGATGTCGGGGCCCGAGTCGGTGCAAATTTGAATATATATCTATCAAAATTTGAAAACTTATTTAAGATAAATTTCAAAAATTTGAAACTTTGAAATCAACCTACTACAGGCGATTGCAGATTGGGGGTCCTCACCCTCAACGGCTCATTCATGATGAGTTTGGAAGGGGTAGGGGTTCGAGGGAGGGGTGACAAAGTTGAAATGGTGGGTGGCAATGGAAATGGGGTACACACGTAGGGGTACCTAATGTTCCCATCACCAGGGGTGGAATTAGAATTCATAGAGATAAGGTGGACGATTGAGGGAAATTGGTGTAGCATACAGGGGTAGGGGGTACACCTCATCTTGATGAAGAAGAATGGGGGTCCAGTAGGGTATAGTGCACTCGAAAGGGGGTAGGGTGGTTAGGATTGATGCTTTAAAACGGGGTGGGTAGTTCATGACGGGGTGGATAGAGGAGCGGCAGGGGGTAGTAATAGATGGTGGTAGTGCCGCGACGTGTCCACAATGTCATGAGATCAGTCAGAGAAGCGAAGCGAAGATGAGAGCGAGAGAGGAGAGAAGAAGACAGCAAGGAAGAGAAGACAGCAACAAGGACGTTGAAATCTTATAGCGATCGTTGAAGGAGTGGAGCATCAGCGAACGGGTAATGGAAGTGTCAAGGCGATGGAACTGAGCAGGGAAGTCAGTGGGGTTGAAGGGAGGGGTGATTCAAGGGAGCGAATCGTCAAATGATATAGTGATATACTCTGTCATCAAGTTTAAGCATGCTAGGAGAAGAATAAGTGGATTACATACCTTAGAGCATGAATTAACAGGTTCCCTTATGAACAAATCAGTACAAAATATTACGGCAGAAGAGATGCTGTGATTGGAGATTAAAGATGCCATTAAAACGATTTGTGTGACGAGAAAGGAAGAATTGCAGATCAAGGAGGAGAATAGGTGTAACGAAGAAAGCAGAGATGGCTGAGGGATTGGAGATGAGATGAGATGGAACAGATAAAAACCCTCATGATCAGTGAAGCGACGCTGCAGAGTTGAAGTTGACGAATATCAGGGGGGGCTTCCATGAATAGAGATGGGGACTTCTAAGGAAGGTTTGAAGAAGTCATGCTCATGAGACAAGGGCAGGAGTTGATGGCTGAGTATATGGTCTCTGAAACAAGCAGAGAGGTAAGGGCGAGAGGAGGCACTGTAAGGAGATGCAAGAGGAAAAGGATTAGGAATGTTATCCAGCACCTTCAAGGATACAATCATGCTGGTAGGAAGAGTTCAATGCTGTGAATTTCAATGATGCACAGGAGATGAAAGACAGCAAACTCCGTTTAAATGTAGAGCGTGCATGTGCAATCGTTGTCATTAGATCCCTTTCTATGCAGGAGCTGAAGCTGAATTTTGTCTGCAGGTGATATTGCTAGCATGATGCAGGTTCAACCACAATACTCCTATCACGATCAGTTTCACAATGAGATGCCCGCGCAGTACCCGTACCCCCAAGAACATGTCCAGCAAATGCCCTATCCTCGATATGACATGATGAATCAACAACCGCCCATTCCAGCGCCTGCTCAGCCCATGATGGGTCAAGGACAACCGATGGGAGGGCAGCCCATGATGGGACAGCCGATAGGAGGGCAGCCCATGATGGGACAGCCGATAGGAGGGCAGCCGATGGGAGGGCAGCCCATGTTTCAACCACCACCAGCGCCTCCTGGAGCGTATGCGAATGGGTTGAACCCTCAGAAAGCCAGCGCGTCATCGTCGAGTGGCAGGCGAGGCAAAGGCAGGCTCATCAAAAAGGGAAAGTAGGATGATGCATGTGTTGGTGTGGGAGATTGAGACTTTTGCGATCAGATACTGGCCTGGGAACTGGTTGAAATTGATCGAGATTGAGAAACCGGTGTTCGAGGCTGACCTAAGAGACAAACAGGCTGAAGAGACCATGTATGATGTCCTTGATTCGTGTGCTGGCTGCAAGTAACATGCTTGTATAGGATGCCCCAGCCAGCTCCTGCTCCCTCAATGCCGTACAACCCCCCTCAAATGTACCAGCAACCAGTTCAACAACCAATGCAGCACGCCGCTCCACCACCTCCTTCCTTCGAGGGTCGATACTATGAGGAAGGCTCGAGTGGGGAGGCTCTTTAATGGGCATGTGGTACAAGAAAATGACTGAAGATGCCTATCTCTCGCTCAGTGTTGGTGGTCTACAGTTTGAGTTGATGTGTAGAAAACAAGACTTGGAAACAAGGAAATCAAAAGCAAGTTCGATTGCTCGTACGAGTTGCTAAACCTTTGTATTCCTCATCTTTCCTTCTGCATGGTTGGTACCCCCTGGTTGTATCCTGTCACCCCTCATGAGGCTTTAGTACCTGTCCTCGTCGTTCTCATGCACCATCATGACAGATCTTGTAAGGCAATGATGAAGGAAAGTGAAAAGTAAAGAGCGCATGATAAAGCATCGTTTTTCAACACATCTTGAATCAATGTCCGACACTCATCCAGCATGTTCATCCAAGAATGACACCAAACCCTCCTGGACCCCCTTGCCTCCACCTGCCTCTCTATCTCCCCCACCACTGCCTGTACCCTCTACCTCTCTATCTCCCCCACCACTGCCTGTACCCTCTGCCTCTCTATCTCCCCCACCACTGCCTGTACCCTCTACCTCTCTATCTCCCCCACCACTGCCTGTACCCTCTACCTCTCTATCTCCCCCACCACTGCCTGTACCCTCTACCTCTCTATCTCCCCCACCACTGCCTGTACCCTCTGCCTCTCTATCTCCCCCACCACTGCCTGTACCCTCTGCCTCTCTATCTCCCCCACCACTGCCTGTACCCTCTACCTCTCTATCTCCCCCACCACTGCCTGTACCCTCTACCTCTCTATCTCCCCCACCACTGCCTGTACCCTCTACCTCTCTATCTAGGATGTTCTAGGCTGAACGAGTGTACTCAAAGCTTTCTAGGCTGAACGAGTGTACTCAAAGCTTTGTTGGAGATCAGGAGCTAGGCTGATGGTATCCTCTGAGAGATGCTGTTAGCAAAACATTGAAATGTTGTGATGGTTGGAACACAAGAGGGGGGAGGAGGGAGGATGTAACATGATGGTCCCTCTACCTCAGGCAATGTATCACTGATTCTATCTCAACGCAGGAAGGAATCACACGCTCCTCACGAGTGTGCTGCACTTGTACCCATGCTGTGTGCCACGAATCGATAGTGAGTTGGTGTTATCAAATAAACTTCATGTCTCTACTCTTCACCCTTGTGTGTCAACCTGCGGAGGTGCCTTGAGCATTTGCTGTAGACGTCTGCAACCCGTGAAGCTTCAGGGTGTGACAGAAGTTTGGTAGCGTTAAGTGTTTGTGTCGTGATTTGTGGAGTTTCATTCTGTTTTCCGTCTCCGCTAGTGATTTGTGGAGTTTCATTCTGTTTTCCGTCTCCGCTAGTGATTTGTGGAGTGTCATTCTGTTTTCCGTCTCCGCTAGTGATTTGTGGAGTTTCATTCTGTTTTCCGTCTCCGCTAGTGATTTGTGGAGTTTCATTCTGTTTTCCGTCTCCGCTAGTGATTTGTGGAGTTTCATTCTGTTTTCCGTCTCCGCTAGTGATTTGTGGAGTTTCATTCTGTTTTCCGTCTCCGCTAGTGATTTGTGGAGTTTCATTCTGTTTTCCGTCTCCGCTAGTGATTTGTGGAGTTTCATTCTGTTTTCCGTCTCCGCTAGTGATTTGTGGAGTTTCATTCTGTTTTCCGTCTCCGCTAGTGATTTGTGGAGTTTCATTCTGTTTTCCGTCTCCGCTAGTGATTTGTGGAGTTTCATTCTGTTTTCCGTCTCCGCTGTGCTTGAATTTGGCGTTCTGGACTACGTTGTTGTATACACAACTTTGCGTAAGACCTTGAGCTCAGATGATCTTAGGATCACTGTTTATCAAGCACACACACTCATGAGATCAGCACCATGCTCTCTGGCAGCTCTCCGGCATCGTCATCCTATTTCCCTACGGTACAGCTATGCTACGTCCAAGGGGCGTCCGGAATGAGTCCAGGATACAACACACGTGATGTCATACAATACTCGTCAGGCTGCTTCCAAGCAGATTTCTGATCATCAGCTGTTAGATAATGATTGGCAATTCTTGGGGGACGCTGATGACCTGGAACACGACCGCATCTTACTGCCACCGGTAGGTCCCCGCCATTGACACCCATGCTCAAGTTACGGCCAAGATCAAGAACTTGCCTAAGCTGGACACTGCCAGGCAGACACCGCAGAAAAATGTACTCACCAGGGTCAGGGCAGTACGATATGCCCTCGAACCTGCACTAGATCTCTTGGATGAGGTGCTCGTCAACATTGCATCGCTCCGGCAGAGCTCCGGCAACTATCCTGGACTACCTTTGCGAGGCAGCTCCAGGACAGTTATCTTCCACCAGCATCTTCAGCTGCTGCCTGGAGGTCTTGAATTCGCCAACGACAGCGTCATCCGACGACGCTTCGTCGCAGGAGTGTTAGCTGAGTATGGCATTGCCTTGGATACCACGGCTCAGAGTCGGAAGGATACGAAAATCCGCCAGCTGCATGCCATCACCGCGATGTTTCCAGGCGGCCCGGAAGCACGCACGCGGCTGGACATGCGCAAGGGGAGCAGGGGAGAAACTCCCGCAAGGACGGCGGGAGCAGAGGGAGGAATCCATCCAAGGACCGACAAGCAGGCGCGTCTGCTCGGAAGGGCCGTTCCAGCCGTTGCAACAGTCGGGAGCGCGCAGAGGGCCGCTGCTTTAACTGCAGGCAGCGAGGACAAGAAGTGGAAAGAGTCGGTCCCGTCGCACAGGGAGATGATGACATCTCGTTTCAAATGAACTTCAACTTTGCATCCCCGGTACGAGCGCTGGGAATGTCAAAGTTCAGTGGTGCAACGGCTTGGGCTGTCGACATACGCGATCCCTGCAGCGGTCAAGGTGCAGCTTGCTCAGGGCGACAGCTCCATGCTCGTTCGCGAGGCCTGTCGAGTGGACTTCACCATCGCGGGCACGGCGACAAACGCACAAGAGGACTTGCTGGTACTCGACGCGCACGCGGCGTTGCCGGCGATCCTCAGTCGTCGCTTCATAAGGCGCATGCAGCACTTGCCGGTAGGGGTCACGCTGCCATCCTCCATCTCCGGTACGGGGCCTGGCTGCATCCTTCATCCCAGGCTCAATGCCCATCTGGTCGAGGTCAATGTCCCACCTCCGGTGCCGACGGAGTTCATGGAAAGGATTGGCAACGCGCGGCTGTTCTTGAGCAAGGTTGACCTGGCCAGTGGGTTCTGGCAGTTCAAGCTCACGGAGAACACTGAGAGCTCAATATACCGGCTTCCTGATGGAACAAGGAGCGTTCGACTTCTGCTGGAACTGAGCAAGATCCAAGCGATTCAACAGTTTCCGGTTTCCGCATCGCTGAAGCAACTTCATTTATTCTTGGGATTGGCCAACTTCTACAAGCGATTCATTCCTAATATTGCGAGACTCGCAGCGGACCAATCGGACGAGCTCAAGCAGGGCCAGAGACGATTTGTGTGGACCAAGACAGCACAAGAAGCTGTTGATGCCCTCAAACGGGCCTTGACGCAGGCACCTGTCCTCCATCATTCTCAGAGCGATCGCCCAACCATCTTGCAACAGATGCTTCGGATCTCGAAATTGGCACTGCTCTGCATCAGCAGACGGGATCGAGCACCCAATTGCAACACTCTCGTTGCTACATCAGACGCATCGTAGGCAGAATTCAAACTGACGCGACGAAGTCAGAAAGGAGTTCTTCTCACCTTGAATTGAGCTGTCATTTCCTATTCCAGCAAACTTCAACAGTCTGTTAGTCTAAGCTCTACGGAGTCTGAACTTCAGGCATCTACCATGGCTGTACAGTACATTCTTATCTTCCGTCGCCTCCTCAGTTATTTCACAGAATGAAACGCTTCGATATCAAATCGTTTCTTTGTGACAAGCTTGCCAAGCAGACGTTCCTTCCTATTCAATTTGCTTCCTGACTTCTAAGCTCTACGTTTGGATTTCTCCTCAGTGGCTGCCATCTTCTCTACCATCACAAGATCTGCATGGGAGGATGATGGCACATGCAGTTCGGTTGCATGGGACGATTGCATGCGAGCAGTACCTGCTCGTTGCTTTGCAGGATGGCACGTGCAGTACATGCTCGTTGAATGGGAGCAGACGCCTTTCTCCCATCGCTGAGCCGTGCAGGTACTCCTCAGACCTACTAGTCCCTGCTGCACATGGCAGGTGGCCGTGTGGCCAGCTGCTCGCTTGCATGGGAGGACTCTCGGGTCGTTGAAAACATTTGCGAGTCCAGAGATGCTCAACGCATCTTTCCTCCAAACACTTGCTGCAATCTTATTCTTCAAAAGCAAAAGGCGTTCCCTGAGGTTTCAGCTTCTCTTTCAAGCAGGCCTTCTCCTCATGATGCGCTCAAGCAAGTTCATGGCTCAGGCATGACGGCCTCGCTCTTGCTTTACCGCAGCTGCCATGGTCTCCTTGGCAGGGATGATCCCTTCGATAGCCAGTGGCTCGCTCGCTCTCTCGCTTTCTCCTTCTCTTGCGTCTGTCTCGTTGTCTCGACAGCCGCACTCTGTTGCTGGGAGGACAACAGTGCTCAGCGCGGCAGTGCAGAATTTTTCGATTCACCAACAGGCTACTTTGTTCCTTTTAGCTCTTCGCAACAGCTAGTATCGCTTCCAGAGGCGACTACTCGTCTTCGACAAGAATTTGTAGGAGTACTGATGAGGGGTGGTCTACCCCGCACTTGGTCTGGAGATGTAGGGGTCTTGCCTCCTTCTGCTGCTGCTGCTGCTGCTGCTGCTGTGCAAGCGCATTGTTTGGCGAACCCCTCTCCATCAAAGACCAACATCAGATCCGATCCGAACATCACCGCTTTCTTTTTCATTTGCATCTCATTGGACTCGGAAGAGCTTTCAGCCACTTCCAAATAAACACATCTCTTGCACTGCCTCTTTCATTCCTTGATTACACTCGTAATCATCACAACATACTCTTGTTGTGTGACTTACTTTGACTCTTGTGTTTCTTGGGAACACGGTCCTCGAATTTTACACGGAGCGTATCTCACCCCATCGGACGGTGCCAGTGTGATCAGAGGACTACTGTGTGTTCATCATCTCCTACCGTCACGGATCTGACTTTCTGCGGACAGTGACTGTGCTGTCTCGTCAAGTTATGTCCTCGATGTCTCAAACATTTTGGCGGGCCGGTGCTAGGAAGGCCTCCTCTTCGTCTGACGTGCTACATTGCCACCTCGCAACACGTAAGGGTCGTCTTTACACAACGATTGTCATGGACTTTCTCCACATGCTCGAGAGTGCTTACTATGCGACATCTCCGAGCAAGTCGACTTGCATCTGCAGATAGCTGCAATATTCATTTTTCGATTTTTAGCTCTTCTGACAAGCCTTCTCTGCGCTTTCAAACTCACAACACTATCGCTACACTATCGCTACCATGAATGGCACCTCCACTGGATCACACAAAGGTGTACTAAGGTAGAGACGAAGATCGTAGCTCTTCAGATGATCCTTCAGACGCAGCTGTTCTTCCAGATGTCGGAGTACTGCAGCTAATCTTTGCCTGGCCTGGAGAGAGCCTGGTTCCTATGAGCTCTAACACCATCCAAATGCGGTGAACAGAGTCTCAAAATCAGAAGAACCTGAAGCTACATTCAGTGTAGAGACAGTTACATTTTGCATATTCTTGCAGCAGAAATTCATCTTCAGATGAAAGTTCATGCTCTCTTTTGTACACTTTTGCTTCCAAAATGCTCTCTGGGCCAAGCAAATTCCGTACCATTGCGTGAGAATGACTGTTGAACTCGAGAAATAAGAAATATCCGACAAGATTTCAATTCTCTCCTGAGCAACTGTAATTTGATGCTGAATTCCATCGCAGATTTGAGGTTACAACCCGCCATGATGAAGCTACCCCTCTTCTATCACGTCACAACCTGATCGACGATGCTGGAGGAGGACCCATGCTACGACTGATGTCGGTAGCAGTGCTGTTCATCACTTAGATAAGGCTCTTTCTATAAACATTCAACTCAACAGAGCTCCTTTCAAGATTGCCGAAATTGCAATTTCTTTGAAATTTCCCTTGTCACTCGCTCACCACAGGTATGAAAGGAGGTAGTGCGGGTATAATTGATCACTGTTGGCAATAGTGAATCATTCACCAGCTCGAGTCAATCCGAGTTTCGCACCATCATACCCATGTCGTAGAGATGTGCGTTGGAACTAACGATCTGTTGCAAGATCATTGACAAGTACTTCATCCTTGTCGGCCTAGAGCTACTGCAGCACCATTGGGCGTCTTTTGCTATCTGCTCAGACCGAGTCAGGTGAGTTGCCGCGCCTGACTCAGTAACCCCTAAGCCCTCATCGGTCGGATTGAGATGGGCAGCTTGGTATCCTCCCACGAGCTAATGCTCAGCCGCTTCAATAACTCGAAAGAAGAAGCCAATGTCTGAGCCGAGAGGCAAATATTGCACAGTGTATGACAACGAGTCATGGATAGGACAGGTCAAGTACCAAATGCTCGCAAGTGGAGCCCATTCATTCAGCCAGTACTCTCCTGCTCGCTGCAGATGCAGCAGCTGGAGCAATCCAGTCTTGCACTTGCATGCAACATGTCCGAGCAAGTCGATGCGCCTTCTCACGCAAGCGCACTGAAGTCATGAGGAGCATCTACCCTTAGCTGAAAGTGCTTAGAGGATGACCCCTGGTGCGAGAGAGGCTCATCAGTACGGGTAGTTTCCTCATTCCTGGTCAGAAGCGGAGCAGAAGCTTGCGAGAAGCGAGAGCTCGCACGATGCGAGTGTGTTCGAGCATCAGAGAGCACTAGCGCTAGTCCTTCCCTTAGCATATAGAAGGATCAGCCTCTTCAGCTAGAATGGGCTGTTCTCTCCTCATGTTGTATCACTACACTGCACCTTTATGTGCGATCCAGTGGAGAGATGCAAGGCTTGCTAATAATAATAGTCATCATGCAGTCCCACTAGGATCCTATAGCAGGGGGCATGCGGATGGGCGAAGCTTGATGGCATGGGCGACGGAGTGCTAATTAGCACGTTCGGTGCCAATTCATGAGAAAACAAAGCACTAGGTATGTTATTCACAACCTTCGTGATCAGCGGGTGTGATGCTTGGAATCGTCCTGAAGCTCATATCTTTGCGAAGATTTGGCAAGGAGTACTCCAATAAGTGCGTGAAACGCACGAAGTCAGCAGGGGAATCGTGATAGCCATGGGTGTGGCATAGGCTGCTAAGTGCTAAACAGCCCTGCAACAAAACCTTCTGAGAGCAAAATGGTGCTTGGATGGGAGGCAGAAATCAGGACATCTTCAAAGTAGAGTACCTTAATCATCGTGGCCCTTTGACATCTTGATCCTATCCTAGCATCACTGATCTTGCATTTGATAACAGGATGATTGATTGTCGTAGATCATAGGCATCGTCGATGATTCGAGCTTTCTCTGACCCTAGCATCGTTGATCCCAGGACAAAGCATTGTTGATCGTAGCATATGGTCACCTTAATCTCAGCATCTTTGATCCATGCAGCACTCTGACAGCCTCTGCCCACCGAAGATGCTGCAGGCATCTTGCCATTCTTGCTGCACGTATTGCGCTCTCATGCTGACAGTCCTTGGGCAAACCCCAGTGCGAGCTGAGTTGCACCTCAGGGTGAATCGAGCTTTTAGCACGGGGGAGGTCAGGTGGAGGAGGTGAGGGGGTGACGGGTGGAGGGTGAGAAAGGGAGAGTGAAGGGGTGGTCATCAGATTATTGACCTCAGGTGGAGAAGGTGAGGGTGGACGAGTGGAGGTAGAGGGAACGTCTTCCTTGTCCCCCTGAAACCCTCCCCCCCTGCCCCCCTCCCCCGTTCTTCCCGTCAGGTGGACAGGGTGAGCCGTGACAGGGGTTGAACAATTTTTTTTTTTCAGGGTGAATTCGAGAACTTCAGGTGGAGGGGGTGGAGGAAAGAGCGGGTGACGGGTGTGTGGTTGCACGAGTTTCCGTGCAACCAGGTGGAGGAGGTGGTCTCAAATACTACTGACACTGACTGGGTGAGGGTGGTGGACGGGGGGGGGGGGGGTGCCATCTCGTGTCTGTCACGGACCTTTCTTGGCCGTAAAGTATTTGTACGGGGTGGAGATAGATTATATAAAATTCGGTTTGTGACTTTTTGATTCGGTGAGGGGTGGGTTAACAGAAGCTAGCTACCCCTGACCTGCTGAGGTTTCCCTTGGTGAACCAAGGGTAGGGTAGTCACGATGAGCTGGAGGGGGTGGACACATGAGGGGTCTACTAAGGTGTGAGTATAATGAACGGGCAGGTGGAGAGGGGGGGAGGGGTAGCTGATCGAAGGCTCAGGGCACGGGTAGTAGGGTGGTGTTCGTGAGCAAAGGCCGAATTTCCGAGGTAGGGACCGTCCGAAACAGCACTGGAAGAGGGGTCCATAGGGTCGGGGGTGGTGTGGCTTTTCAAGAATGTTCTTCTGACCCTTCAGTACCCCTGCGGTCTCTGGAGTTCCTACAGGTGGGCTGGTACCCCCCCACCCTCCCTTGGAAAATACCTGGCAATCACCTCGATTACCGTCACATGGGGTAGGGTACCCTACCCTAAATGCCGATTTCATGTTCAAAGTTCGATGGCTCTGTCTTGATTTTTGAAATTATTGCGATAAATTTCAGAGTTGCTACCATGAGTGAACCTTTCGACCCCCGCTGGATAGGTCCGCTGTGCTCAGGATCAGCGCATGGGGATGTTGGGGGCTACGAGCATGCAGACGAGGGTTGCGGCGGTGTGGGGGAGGAAGACACTTGTATGGCATCTTCTTGTGATGTGCTCACTTGTACCTCTCACCTGCTCTGAGAGTAATCCCTCGGAATCTTCGTTCATTTCAAGTACTCCGATCATTTCTTCCTCCTCCTCCTCTACTCCGGTCATCTCATCGTCTACTACTTCGAATACTGCGGTAATCTCGTTCTCGACTGATACAAACACTCCGGTCATCTCCTCCTCTTCCTCTACTCCGGTCATCTCCTCCTCCTCCTCCTCCTCTACTCCAGTCTTCTCCTCCTCCTCATCTACTCCGGTCGTCTCCTCCTCTTCCTCTACTCCAGCCTTCTCCTCCTCCTCCTCCTCCTCTACTCCAGTCTTCTCCTCCTCCTCCTCTACTCCAGCCTTCTCCTCCTCCTCCTCTACTCCGGTCGTCTCCTCCTCCTCCTCTACTCCGGTCATCTCCTCCTCCTCTACTCCGGTCGTCTCCTCCTCCTCCTCTACTCCGGTCATCGCCTCCTCCTCCTCCTCTACTCCAGCCTTCTCCTCCTCCTCCTCTACTCCGGTCGTCTCCTCCTCCTCCTCTACTCCGGTCATCTCCTCCTCCTCCTCTACTC
>NW_005434528.1:76786-162229 GCF_000315625.1 Guillardia theta CCMP2712
CTCCTCCTCTACTCCAGCCTTCTCCTCCTCCTCCTCCTCCTCTACTCCAGTCTTCTCCTCCTCCTCCTCTACTCCAGCCTTCTCCTCCTCCTCCTCTACTCCGGTCGTCTCATCGCATACGACGTCAACTACTCCGGTCATCTCATCGACTCCAGAAAGTACTCCGGTCATCGCCTCCTCCTCCTCCTCTACTCCGGTCGTCTCATCGTCTACTACGTCGACTACTCCGGTCGTCTCATCGACCCCAGAAAGTACTCCGGTCATCTCCTCCTCCTCCTCTACTCCTGTACTTATTTCCTCCTCCTCTACTCCGGTCGTCTCCTCCTCCTCTACTCCGGTCATCGCCTCCTCCTCCTCCTCTACTCCGATCGTCTCCTCCTCCTCCTCTACTCCAGCCTTCTCCTCCTCTTCCTCCTCTACTCCGGTCGTCTCATCGTCTACTACGTCGACTACTCCGGTCGTCTCATCGGCTCCAGAAAGTACTCCGGTCGTCTCCTCCTCCTCTACTCCAGCCTTCTCCTCCTCTTCCTCTACTCCGGTCGTCTCATCGTCTACTACGTCGACTACTCCGGTCGTCTCATCGTCTACGACGTCGACTACTCCGGTCGTCTCATCGTCTACGACGTCGACTACTCCGGTCGTCTCATCGTCTACGACGTCAACTACTCCGGTCGTCTCATCGTCTACGACGTCGACTGCTCCGGTCGTCTCATCGTCTACGACGTCGACTACTCCGGTCGTCTCATCGTCTACTACGTCAACTACTCCGGTCGTCTCATCGTCTACGACGTCGACTACTCCGGTCGTCTCATCGTCTACGACGTCGACTACTCCGGTCGTCTCATCGTCTACGACGTCGACTACTCCGGTCGTCTCATCGTCTACGACGTCGACTACTCCGGTCGTCTCATCGTCTACACGTCGACTACTCCGGTCGTCTCATCGTCTACACGTCGACTACTCCGGTCGTCTCATCGTCTACGACGTCGACTACTCCAGTCGTCTCATCGTCTACGACGTCGACTACTCCGGTCGTCTCATCGTCTACCTTTAGTACACCATCCTTGAGTACTCCCGTGCCGACTCTTCAGTTGTGTGGAAACGGAGTTCTCGACCCTGGTGAGACTTGTGATGATGGAAACACAATCTCTGGCGATGGTTGCAGCTCGCTGTGTCGAGTTGAGCCATACTGGACCTGCAGCAATCCGGTGGAGACCACGGAGGAGATCTTCTCGTCGCCTGTGACCAGCACACCTGTGCAAACAACGCCTGTACTGCAGATGACCGAGCATCTGTCTCTGTGTACATGGCTTGCTACTCCCCAGTGGACCGGACTCTCCGTGCTGAGCGGCTCAACGTACGCAACGATGCTGAACCAGCTGACCATCTTCTTGACTTCCAACTTTCCTCTCAAGGTTGGAAGCAATTTCTCCATCATTGGTCTCAATGTCACTATCGACGGCAACCCCGACAATGTCTCAGTCTCAGGCAATGACATATTGTCTTATGCTCTCTGGTCGGATACAGCGGGCAAGCTTACCGTGTTTGTCAAGGCTGAGGTCAACTCCACTTCCTTCACTGTGCAGGTCGTCAACCCATCATACGGCAGAGATCCGATCACGCTTGGCGCTGTGTGCTCGGACTGTGTGAGCTTTGCTCCTTCCTATCTGGTCTACAATGCAAACCTCACAAGCGGCCTCGCCACAGTCGCCCTCGCACCCAGCTCTTGCACGAAGGACAGCCAAGGGATCGCACTGTACGGCAGCAGCTGTCAGTACAAATGCTACGGTGTGGTCACAGATAAATATTGTGTCTGCAATGCGGGGCAGTTCGGGCCAGGCTGCTCTCAGAGTCTGGGAACTCCTTCTCAGGTGCAAACAAAGTCCATTCCGCCAGGTGAGGCAGCGACTATCTCAGGATCGGGCGGGCTCTCGGTGAGTCTTCCAGCTGGGGCTCTGCTGGGGTCTCAGACCATTAGCGTGGCGGTCTACGACGTGTCAAATCTTAACCTATCTCAAGGAACTACGGAGACGCTTGTACCAGCTGGGCCCGTGATCATCTTTACTCCAGCTGGTCTGCGGTTCAAGAAGCCGATAACCATCCGCATCCCGTACAATCCTGACAAGATACCTGCAAATCTTCGACCCTACGTGTTCTACTACAACTCATCGTCATTGAATCCGTGGGAGCGACAGATTTCTACCCCAAGACCGAACGCGACTCCTCCGGTCTTGGAGGCTTTGATCGATCATTTTTCGGGGTTTACTCCTCTTGGTGCAAATCCTCCCTCGAATAGCGATTCATCTTCTCTGGCTCCTTCGTCGACTGGTTTGACCACAAGCTCGACGACTAGCTTATCCACTCCATCCCCTCTCTCGCCCTCGCCCTCGCCCTCTCCTACTCCTCTTTCTCCTATTCCATCTCCTTCACCTACTCCTTCTTCTCCTTCATCTCCTTCTCCTCCCTCTCCGAATGTTCCTCCACCACCGCCTTCTCCATCAGGAGGTGGCGGCGGTGGTGGTGGAGGTGGTGGAGGCGGAGGCGGAGGCGGCGGCGGTGGTGGAGGTGGAGGTGGAGCTCCAAGTCCGCCTTCAGCCCCAGCTGCTCCACCTACTTACACAGCCTCAAGCTCGGCCTCCGGCTTTGCGGTTCGATTGCAGGTCGTCTCGCCCATGTCAGACACCTTCTTCAGCTCCAACTCCGACCAGATCAAGCAAGCGCTGGCGGAGGGACTCAGACTCAACGTCGCCGATGTCAACAGCCCGACGGTCATCGGATACGTGCAACGACGGTCCAACCAATCTCTCTCTTTCTCGGCAGACTTGAAGGTGGACAACCCCTTGGGCTTTGTCGAGTCAGTACAAGCCAACGCATCTCAGACGTTGACGAGATTGAACGTGGCTTTCTCGCAGAGGAGCATCCCCGACGCTACATCTTTCAGCATATCATTGATACCGCCGCCTGCTCTGTCCTCGGGCGCGATCGCGGGGATCGCCATCGGGTCAGTGGGAGCAGGGCTGGTGCTGGTGGCTATCGGCTGGATGGTCTACAAGGAGAGGAAGAGAAGGAATGTGGAGAAGCGATACGCTATCTCTGAGCCGCCTGCACAACAAGCAGCTCCGCTTCCTGTTCAAGAGTCTCCAGTAAGTGCAGATGGCTTCAGCGTAAGCAGTCAGTTCGTTGTAGAACCGACCTTTCAAAATCAAGGTTTTCACTACTACAGATGGAGCTGAGGCCCTGACATGTCTTGAATTTTGAAAAACACAACAAAATCTAATAATCTTCTGTAACTACAATGATGAACTGTGATTTGAAAGCAAATAGATTTAACATGAAACTCGACACACACATTCGCTTTTGTTCATCAGACGATTACGTGTCCAAAACCAGGTGGGCGTGCAACAAGAAGATTATCCTCGTAAAACTTCAGCCCTTGTACGATCATGTCCAGAGAAACAGATGAAGCTCCATGTATCGGCTGTAGACTTCCACTGGACGGTCCCATCGGCGGTCGGTTTGACACTGACACTGCATGGAGATAAAGGCGGATCCTTGCAGCTTGTGGCTTGTCCTGGAGGAGGATACCAAGCTCTTGATCGGAGTTGATCAGGATCTTGTCGCCATCGTCATCTATGTAGCTTAGCTGCAAGCAGCTCGTTGGGAGGCCCTTGAGATCTTCACTAAAAGCGCTTTGAAGTCCTTCCATCACCATCCTGTAACCACCTACAGGATTGCCAAGATGATCGAAGTCAAAGCTCCAATTGAGATGTCTGAAGACAGCTTCTTTCTCTCTTTGTACAAGAGATACCTTGAAGTTCATCTCACGATGTCTCAAGGAGCTGGAAGTCTGCGCCCCTGACTTTGGCATGAACGAGTGTTCAAATGATAACCGCGTAGGAGAAGTTTCGTTCGATTCGACGTGCGCGTTGCGACTCGTTCTGCGAGGCCTTGAGAGGCCATGACGCTTGATAAACCGAGAGTACCAGCCATGAGACGCTTTGAAGTCTGACACCCCCATCTCGCTTGCCACTTTCATCGCACACTTGCAAATCTGTGACCTGCATCCCAACCCAAGACCGGCCTCTACTATGCATTCATGGATTCGCTTCTCCAGTTCTAGATGTGAATCGTTGGGAGCATAGCGCTTGATGCTCGCATGAAGACCACAACCAGATATGTATTTCAGTCTGCAAACATTCTCGGCCTTGAGAATTTTAGATATTGCGGATCTGCTCTTCCCAAACATCGTTGCGAGCTGGCCCTGGGTCATGAAGACTTCAGGGTTTGTTGAAGTATAGCACTTGATGATTTCCATCTTCTCTCCAAGAGTCAGGTTGCTCTTCTTGTTGTCAGCTTTCTTACATGAACCGCGGTCTGCCTTTGTCGTCTCCTTTGCTAGACTTGGCATGTTTCGAGCCCCTGACTCTGCAGATTCTTGTTGAAGAGAGGATTGCTGATCCATTGGAGGTGAGAAGAGACAAGGTTGCAGGTTCCCAAGGCCGCACAACTTGGCGAGAGTGTCGAAGTTCTTCATAGGCAGAAGTGTTTGCATGGCTGATGAACAAGCAGCTGGTCCTACCCGCCCTCAGAGGATAGGTCCACCAGACCACCCCACCCCCCTCGACCTCCTCGCTGCTTAAAACTAAACTCTCTGTAGTAAGAAACTCTTTCTTTTTCTTTTTTGGCCCCCAAAGGAGGTTCTCGTGAGCCAGAAGATTTGCACTACAATTTTGAAATGTCATTCACAAATTTGAATATCTGTATGTGCCAAAATTTCGATGTGTCAAGATCATGATGTAGGCAAGCCTCCTGACTCTCCTCATTGTCCTCGTACTGATTTTAACTTAACTTTGAGTAACGATGTAGGCAGAACCGGATGTTTCTTTCAAACTTCGAGTCCTAATTTCTATCCATGATAGAAATTTACTATCTGATTTCAAGTTCTAAGCATGGCGTTTATTCAAACTTGTTGAAACACGAGATAACTCGGAGTTCAGCACCGGGGGGAGGGCCGGGCCCTGGGTCATTCGGAGGATACTACGGACCTACCTCAAAGACATCTCCACCTCTATTCATATCGTCGTGGATATCGTCAGACAGTATCCCACTAACCTTCAGAGGAAGCGATTGTGCGGTCAAGGTCCAGACATCTCCCCACCGCGGCCGGATGTCACAGCACTGCGTACAGGGATGAAGCCTGATGATGCACGCGCACCTACAGGCAATGAGTCTTCAGCGGTCAAGAATCGTCTTCTTGATGCGAATCCTTCCTCCGCCGAGGATACCAGCTTTCCTCAGTCTACATTGACAGTGGAGCCGATCCAGTTTCCCTATCATCCGAGGAAGCGATTGTGTGAACAAGGTCCAGACATCTCCCCTCCGCGGCCGGATGTTACATCACTGCGTACAGGGATGAAGCCTGATGATGCACGCGCATGCACAATGAATCCTGTTGCAATCATGGACTCAGTCGTGGACCACACACTTGATCTCCAACACAAAGTCTGGAGAACTCGAACCGAATGTACCTCTTACATTGAACATATCAACATGCGAGACGGCCACAAAGAAGTTCGACAACCGCAAGTTCCGACGTTGCACGGGACCCGTGGATACGTGTTGAAGTGTACTTGCTTGACATGCCCGTGAGACAATGTCGAACATTCTTTCTTCCCTCTCACTCACCTTTCCCGCCAGGTATAACATTGTCATCGCGAGGAAATATAGCAAGAAACAAGTTGGAGGGGAATATTTCACTGTGAAATTCTCTGCCTCAACTCTTTATCACCATGATTGTACGTCCCAACGGGAAGTATCTGTTGCGTACCTGATAGGTCTGCCCTGTTTCCGCATTATGGTAGCTTTCTGTGCTGGTAACAATGCCGGGGAGCGTCGTATGACAGCAGTTCAGCTTCGTCACCTCCTCAAAATGCAACACGGTGTCGCAGCCAGTGAAGTGGAAGCTGACAACCAACGTGAAGCCACATGGCTGACGACAGGGTTGGCCTGTGTGAAACATACAGGCTTCTTGAAATATCTCCGCTACAAATGGCAGACAGACGATAGCTTAGAGAGTACATACGAGAAGCGAGTTATGAGAGAAGGACAGGTTCACTTACGTTGCATATGACCAGGTGCAACGCTGATGGTGTATCGGCAGGTGCCAATTCAGGAAGATAGCACATCATGTGCAATATTTCTGTGTGTAATCGCCAACAATGTAGCTGCTGGAGAGGGCATCGACAACTTTGGACAGAAGGACATACCCCTCATACGACAAGGAATAGCTAAGTTGCTGAGGGGGTTGTATGGGTATGGGAACTGGGATGAGGCAGACGGCAACGGTTCAAGAGGCTCCGATACTGGCAGTGGTGTGTTTCATCAAGCAAAAGCATCACACAGTGAACCCGCTGCTGCCACGGCCGAAGTCAGGGTGATGTCAGCTATAGAGATAATGTGAACCAAGTGTTGATTACTATTGAATACGTGAATAGTACAGTATGAACGAGAATGACTCAATGTACTTACTGTAGGTGGGACTCCCAGGAATTGCCGTAAGACCAGGCTGCGACAGGAGGCTAGTGCCACTGCCACGGAACGTACCCTTCCCGGTGACGGTTGTCGGGGACAAGCCGCTCAGCAGCCGCAACCGCGGCAGCTACGTGACCGGCAGCCGCTCACCCTCCGACTCCGACTGACGGTTCCGAAGTTCATCGGATGAAGATGCTGCCGATGAGTCGAAACAGTCTCCGAAGACGCGGCGCCGCTCCTGTGACGGCGACCAGGGAAACGGCGGGGCCCGGGCCCCGGGGCCGGCCAAGCCGGGCAGACTCTCTTGCCGGACTCCGGGAGTCCCTGTTGAAGCACCTTATAGGAGGAAGCTTCACCTCAGACAATGCCAAGTAATCGACGTGGCTCAAGTGCACAGATGCTTAGAGCCTCGGAATGCATCCCTGGAGAAGACAGCAACAGCTACAATAAGGACGACGTAGGAGAATCATGAAGAAGACAGCAAGAACTTAGGACTCGTGGATGGCAGCAGGAGATAAGCGAGTCAGCTTATATCAGTCCACGACAGGACAGCAGATGACACGGTGGCAGGATACGGCTACGCTCAAGGGGAGATTGGAAGTATCACCCCTGAAGTCATGGACATGGGAGAACAAGGGGTCTGATCAAAGAAGACAGTACTATCATGATCATCTTAGCGGAGGACATACAAGGAATGCACGAGACCACCTCCAAGCATGCTCCTACGGAGACACAGGACCTGTCAAGGTCAAGGGAGCAGCTACGTCAACTTCACAGAGAGCGTTGGATGAGAATCGAAGACCTCGTCATGTCAAGCCTATGACTCTTTCTCAGGGGACCCTCAAGGTACGGAACCAGGCCTCGGACCGGTCGAAGAATCATATCGCAGATAAGAAGCGTAGAGTACCGGTAGTGGTAGTTCCTAGGACCGGGCAGTCCCTATTTTAGGGACCGAGGAAGAGGAAGAAGGGGCGCACGCATTTGCAGGACAGGGAAAGGAGAACGAGGTGTATGGTCTCTGTGAGACTGGATTGCTTGAAGTAAACAAGCTTGACCATCCATACCAATCTCTTATCACCTCCGTTTGTTCTCTGTATCCTGATATCTTTCCTGCGCGGCCATTCGTGATATCTATTACCACTGCTACAGAAACTTGCAGTCGACTGTGTCACCACGGTCTGTGGAGAGAAGGTTACTGGGAACTTCAACATATTCTAAAAATTTTAGAATATCAGTGCCTAGATATTCTATTTCTCGAGAAACCTTGTATCACGGCAACCAGTGGACTCTTACTCTCACATTCGGAGTGACATCAGCTGGAGAGTATCTGTGGAGTGACAACGGTAGTAACAGCTGAGCCTGGAGTCAAACATGGGTTCTGATATCAAAATGGCAATGGAAATTCATGAAGCTTTCTCAAAAACAAGCATCGATCCGACCAAGTTGAAGGATAATTCGGGCAACAATGTTTTCAAAACGGAGGAGGAAATGTGGGGTACGCTCAATCCGTTTTTCACAACTCTCGAACGAGTCAGGCCAGGACTACGAGACGTGTTCATGAATATCTTGTCATTGTTCCCGATCACCGAAGAAGACGGTGTAAACTTGGGTTCCAGGCTGGAGAAGAGTCTTACGTCTTGGGAAGAGCATGTAGATTTCGATGATGACGAAGGAAAGTTTTACACGACAATCGAATGGAAAGGAATCGTCGTGGGAGTTTTTCTCAGGAAAAACTGGCCGTTCAAGTCCATCAAGCGAGTAGAGGCAACTGTAACCGATCTGAAGAGATGTTTCGACGAGTTCCAGGAGGAACAGGAACAGGAGCCTGAAGACCAAGAAAACTACCAGTGGTTAATCGATGCAGAAGTCACTGCCAGCGGGGAAAGCAGAAGGGCAAGACTGAGGCAGAGATTACCTTGGGATTTGACAAATGATAAAACAGTACAGGGCATTACGGTCCTATACAAAGACGTGATGGAGATTACGGAAGAAATCAATCAGTTCTTCAAAAATCGACTGACGGAGATCTTTCCTAGAGCATTACGACTGTCGGGGCAAGAAGATTATCCTCTGTCTGGATACCTCGGATTCTCTTATGTGAAATATTGGATATCACTTCAATTCAGGAACCGTACAGCACCGAGGAATCTGATTGACCGCGTCAAGAGTCTAGTCTCGGAGGCTGAAGTTGATGACTTCGAGAAACTGCTTGACATCCCACTAGAGGTTTGCTCGCTCCTCAAGCAGTTGAAGAGGAAAGAAGCGATCTCGACGGGTGGCACTCAAGAAATTGTTGACTTGGAAAAGGAATTAGTGCGGAGTCTTCTGGGCAAATGTAAGACGTCGAAGATCGACGAAGTATCTTTCTTGGGGAGGATACAGGCTGCTGAGGGAAGATTGATAACCATGTCGGAAGTTCAGCGCAGAATTTCTAATATCTACGCCGAGCACAAGGCGCGAAGACAGTATGAAGGGCCTACACTGCGTCATCATAAGACAGCCAACTTGGGCCATGCTCAAATAGGGGCCACCAAACATTCCGATCATCCATCGTCAGAGCCAGGATCAAGTGGTGCTCGACATGGCAGGAATAACGATGTACCGGGACGAGGATTCCAGCATGGGAGACATCGTGGTTCGGACTCGCGCGGCGGAGGATGGCGTGACTCGCAGTCACTCCCGGATGGCAATCCGATCCGGTATGATCAGCAACAAGCCCCTGATCATTCTCCCTGGCAGGCCCATGGTAACACTCATCGGCGAGGACAATGGCGAAATCCCTCACGCGGCAGATCGCAGCAACGGCAGCTGCGAAGGAGCTCCATCATACAGGCAACACGATGGGAGAGGTCGCTTCAATCCAAGAGGGAAGGGAGCCAATCGTGGGGGACGAGGGCGGATGCAACCAGGTTGCAGAGGACGACGAGAGCACTGGACGGGCCCTCTGATCCCGCACCGTGATGATCACCAGCCTCGGGTGCAATCTGACGAAGAGCAGGAGGACTCGGTTGTAGGACGAGCAGCAGGCGGCACTGCGGGCAGCTCGGGAGATTCGTGGCAAAGAAGGAGACAGAGGGGACACGGGCCTGGACATGCGACTAGGGGCATGAGGCACGATCCCGGGACTCGTATGTATGACAACAGTCGTGTTGCCTTGCTGGAGGAAAAACTCGATATTTTGACAGACCGACTGATGGAGAGACTTGCTCCTGATCATTCCAGCCGGACAGAAGTATCACGGAGGCAAGCCGCTCCTCATGCAAATGAGAGGTCGGATAGGAGAACAAGAAATGTGAGCCAGAGGCTTGGCGAACGAGAAGAAGTGGAGTGTTGTCAGGAAGCCTCAGATACAGATAATCCATTTCAATCAGGTGACATTCATGTACGACGAGTTATGCGCAGGGTGCACGTCTGTCTTGATATCGAAAAATTGCTCAGAGCTAAGGCGTTCCTGAACGTACACTTACCGGGTTGTCACCATATGTTACTCGATACCGGAGCTAATATCAGTCTCTGCGGTGACAGATCTCTATTGACGAATGTGCGTAAAAGTCTACAAGCCACTGTTGTCAGCACAGCCAGCGGGGAGACATTTACGTGCGAGGAAGAAGGAGAAATGAGAGTGCAATGTGCAATTACAAGCAATGGAAATGTTACTATCGCACATACATTCGTAATCACAGCAATGGTCTGTGCGGAGACTCCGCTCACCATCTTTTCAATGAGTCAATTTCTTGGAGAAGAGACAACTGTGGAACTGTCTGGGAAGTCAACTGGATCTTGGGTTCGTATGCCAGATAACTTACTGTTACCTGTACACCTTTGGGAGGGAATCTATGTGCTTAAAGCAGCAGTTGATAAGTCTCGACACTCACTTGTCATCGCAGCACAGTCAAGCAGCCGTAATACTGAGGCAGCGGCCCTACTGACTAGGTGTGCAGCAGAGCCCTCCACTGCTGAGGAAGACAAGGTATCACTGAAATCCTTGAGCAGCAAGGACATTCCAGCCTCCCCATTCAACCCAATTCCAACCATTCTGTGGCACTGGAGACTTGGGCATACGTCAGGCAGAGTTCAAAGGATGTTGGCAAAAGGGGGGAACAACAAAGTGACATACAGTCCAACCCATCGCACAGCAGGTCCTTGTCATGTTTGTCAAACCAGCAAATTCTCAAAGCTACCTATCAAAACCCAAGGCGGCTACCGACAAGACAGAGCCGAAAGGATTAATAGCCAGTGGAATGTGGATTTGAAAGACATGGGAACAGTCTCGGAGCCAGGAAGATTTCGTTACTTCTTGGTCGTGGTCGATGCCTACAGTGGATTTATTATAACGATTCCACTGACGTTCAAAGGCGAAACTAAGGAAGTCATGCAGAGTTTGATCTTGCAGGAAGAACGCTCAGGTCGACCAGCAGTCATAACAGTAGTGAGCGACAACGGCTCGGAGTTTGCAAACCTCCAGTTGCAGTCATTCGTGAAGATGAAGGGGATCATCTGGAATTTTACCCCGGACTACACAAGTGCTGCCAACGGTCGAGCAGAGAGGGCGATCCGAACAGTGACTACCATCCATCGAGCAATCTCGTACCAAGCACAAGTCCCGCAGCGCTTCTGGCACTTCTCCGTCCAACAAGCAACGCTGATCTTCAACAGTTTACCCAACCTGACGAATCGGGACGGCCTCTCTCCATGGCAACTTTATCAGGGACGAGAATTCGACTATGATAAACTGAAGGTATTCGGATGTACGGTATTTGTTGCCAACGAGGAGAAATTGAAGAATGATATGCCTGCTATTACTGCTGTTAACCTGGGAAATTCAGAGGCTCACATGGGTTACCAGCCAGGGTACTTGGTATTCAATCCAGCTACCAACAAGGTGATACATACGCGACAAGCAAGATTTGATGAAACCTTCTTTCATTTCAGAAGGACCTGCATCTACCCCCAGGACAGGAGTATGTTGGACTGCGCGAGGAGCCTGATGAACATTGCTCAACTCAGAATGATCATGGAGCAACCAGCTCGGAAGCCTCGGATGGCAGTATGGCAGAGTCCAGTGAAGACGATGGACACGATGCAGACTGGCAACCTGAACAGTCCGCAGATCAGAAGCTATCGACAACTACTGGGGAATCTGTGCTGGGAAGCGAGGACGGCGAAGTCGGCAGAAAACGTACAAGAAGCGATTTTCGATCGGAGCGGACCTTAATGGAACGGCAGTATGTCAACCGCAAAGTAACATATGGAACAAGGGCGGCGACGATAACGCAGATTGTGTTCAGAAACGGGGCATTTTACTTGAAAATCAAATATGACGATTCAGACAATGATTGGATTATTGTTCCTACAACGGACCCGAAACTACGTCTGACATCTGAACGCGTGAATCTGGTCACAATGATTCGCTCTAGACGGTCAGGAAGCCAATCGACCTTAACAGGAATGTTTAATCAATCCCGGACGGCAGAAGCGGCCTATTCTTTCTGTGCAAGGGGAATATCTCAGCCTGCCGAGGACGACAGTAACCAGACGAACGTCGGGCCGGAGCAAGCGTCTCACAGCAAAATGCTGAAATCCTACATGTGTAAGTTCATGGATGTCTCAGAAGCTCAGGGAAATACGGTTCAATTATTGCAGACAAGTGCGGCAGACAATTCGGCCAGCAGCAGGATCGACACTACCGGTAGAATCCAAGCTCCGAAGACCAGAAAGCAAATGCTGCTGAGCGCAGAAAGACACCAATGGTTGCAAGCTGAGCTTAAAGAACTCAACAGTATGAAGGAAAAGGGAGTGTGGGAAGAAGTGGATTATCCCAGCAACCGAAAGGCGAAGATCGCTCCATTCCAATGGGTGTATACTTTGAAATACAATACTGAAGGTGAGATTGCGAAATTTAAGGCGAGGTTGGTCATCCTGGGCAATCTAGTTCCCACTGATGGTCCAGTATATGCTCCAACGTCAGATTTCCAGAACGTTAGGCTCATTTGTGCAATTGCCGCTGGAAACGCCTGGTTGTTGACGATGCGAGATATTTCGACCGCGTTTTTGAATGCAGATATCGACGAGGATATTTACATGTTACCTCCAGAACAGCTCGCCTTACCAAGGGGAAGACTACTTCGTCTGAAGAAGAGCCTGTATGGCCTGTCAACCAGCCCGCGGAGTTGGTTCAAATGTTTCACGAAGACTCTGAAGAAGATGGGATGTCGTCTAGTCGGTGTCGACGAGGTACTTTTTGTCTACGAGAATGCCAGTGGTCATCGAATCATTGGGACCATCTTCGTTGACGATATTTTGCTGGCTTCTCAGTCAGAAGCAATCTTGTCTGAATTTCTGCTCAAACTCTCTGACCATTTTGAATTTTCCGAGTCCCCTCAGGCGACTGGAACATTCCTGGGAGTCAAAATAACACAAGACTTGGCTAAAGGCACCGTCGAGCTCAACCAGACACATTTTATCCATCAGATTGTTGAGCGATTCAAAATACCTCAAAAGTCAGTGAGAAGCGTCTTACCACACGATTATGTCTCCTCCTACCACCTAGAGGATGATCTGGTGTTGAATGAGAAGCAAATTCGACTGTACCAAGCTCTGCTAGGTTCACTTCTGTATCTCACCGCCGCGACCAGGCCAGATATATGTTTTGCGGTCAGCCTGCTGAGCCGATTTGCCAAACGGCCTCGGGTTAGCGACGTCAAAGCTGTAATCCATCTGACTCAATACGTTTATAATACTCGTGAACAGAGCTTAACGTTCTCCCAATCGGGTACATTCTTCAATCAACAGCATTATCACAACACTCTGATAGCTGCGAGTGATTCCACCTGGGGAACAGATCCAATTACACGTCGTTCTCAAGGAGGGATTGTGATTTCTTTTAAAGGAGGTCCAGTTAACTTCTCCAGCAAATTGCAGAAGGTCGTCAGCTTATCGAGTACGGAAGCCGAGTTGTACAGTTGCTCCAACTGTGCGAAGGCGATACGGACGCTACGATCCATCCTGCTCGAACTGGGGTTTGTCGTTGATAATGCAGCGGTCATCCATCTGCTGAGGGACCGTCGCGCATTTTCGAAGCTTAAGCATATTGCAATTCGACATCGGTTCACTCTTCAGATGGTGGATGAAAACGAAATCATCGCTGTGAAGATTGCTACTACATACAACCCTGCGGACATTCTCACCAAGATCTGCCCAGTCTCCAAAATTCGTCAGCTAGCATCGTTCTTGTTCGGCAACGACATGTCTCAGGTCTCCGTTTGACCATCATTACGCCGCTGCTTCATGCAAGACCTTGTCAAGCTAGCCAAGCTCCCTGTACCTCGTCAGGGAGGGAGATGGATGATGCGGAGTCACAAGGGACCCACTTCAGCCTGAGGTCATCTGTTCGACACCAGAGACAGCCAGGGAGGGTTCACTAAATGAACAATCAAAATCAGGGAATATCATATCTTTTCACTATCATACCTGAATACTGAACTTCATGACAGGCTGAACCTCTGAGAACATCTGATGATGACATCAGCATCGAGCCTCGCATCATCCCTATGTCAAGTGACATGGACGAGTCACAGGGATCCCCCAAGCAGAGCCAGGAGTCGCACAAGATGACGACGAGGCCACAATACAGCTCTCCCACCATGATGATGAGTGTGGCAAAGAAGCTGAGGGGTGACATGACAGCGAGAAAATCTCGATGATGGAGGGATCAGTCCTGATCAAAGTCGCTCTGAATGTCAAAAGTGACAAGAGCTGTTTTCAATCCAACCTCAAAGCCTGTACGTGGCCAACAGTGAGGAGAGGAATTACCTCATGATTCCACTGGTCAAGCGGCGCCGTGATGTTGATACGGCAAGCAGAGCACGGCAGATGAAAGCTTGAAGGTTGTGAAGACCGAGGAAGGGAGACGTCCCAAAGCCTCGTTACAAGCCACTATATTGTGATGGCGACGTGATGACACTGTGACGAACCAACTCTACAGCAGAGTTGAAGAAATGAAAGGCAGCTTGAAGCGCCAAGCCTTCGCAAGACGAAGAAGCAGACGATGAAGATATACCTTCGATCGAAGTTATGAAATGATGCTGCAGAAATGAAGGAGGTCCCAAGTCGCCAGGCACATCAGTGCTGATGGGCGCTGAGGAGAACCTTTCAGTACCATGCACAGCCCTACTGCGAAAGTCAAGTCAAGAGGCTGATCGCTTATGGAAAGAGGAATATCAAGTCTGATGAGCAAGACCATACAGCTTCAAGGCAGACGACCAGAGACCAAGCATGAGTCCACTTGCTGTCAAGCAACAGCTCCCGCCTACTCTAGGCAAGGGAGGGAATACTGCGGCGACGACGCGCGAAGAGTCAACCGCAGCAGGTCGTTTGAAAGGCATAGTCAAATTTGACAAGCCTGACACCGTCAATGGAGGCGCGGCAAAGTAACAATGCT
Organism: Guillardia theta CCMP2712; assembly: GCF_000315625.1. Taxonomy (NCBI): domain Eukaryota; class Cryptophyceae; order Pyrenomonadales; family Geminigeraceae; genus Guillardia; species Guillardia theta. The sequence continues at coordinate 91,758 of NW_005434528.1, forward strand.
GGCATCGGCACACAAGAGCCAAGGGAGGGTGTTGAAGCACCTTATAGGAGGAAGCTTCACCTCAGACAATGCCAAGTAATCGACGTGGCTCAAGTGCACAGATGCTTAGAGCCTCGGAATGCATCCCTGGAGAAGACAGCAACAGCTACAATAAGGACGACGTAGGAGAATCATGAAGAAGACAGCAAGAACTTAGGACTCGTGGATGGCAGCAGGAGATAAGCGAGTCAGCTTATATCAGTCCACGACAGGACAGCAGATGACACGGTGGCAGGATACGGCTACGCTCAAGGGGAGATTGGAAGTATCACCCCTGAAGTCATGGACATGGGAGAACAAGGGGTCTGATCAAAGAAGACAGTACTATCATGATCATCTTAGCGGAGGACATACAAGGAATGCACGAGACCACCTCCAAGCATGCTCCTACGGAGACACAGGACCTGTCAAGGTCAAGGGAGCAGCTACGTCAACTTCACAGAGAGCGTTGGATGAGAATCGAAGACCTCGTCATGTCAAACCGGTAGTAGGGACCGAGGAAGAGGAAGAAGGGGCGCACGCATTTGCAGGACAGGGAAAGGAGAACGAGGTGTATGGTCTCTGTGAGACTGGATTGCTTGAAGTAAACAAGCTTGACCATCCATACCAATCTCTTATCACCTCCGTTTGTTCTCTGTATCCTGATATCTTTCCTGCGCGGCCATTCGTGATATCTATTACCACTGCTACAGAAACTTGCAGTCGGTGCTATCACTGTCTACTTCGGGTGTCACTGCTACTGTGACTGTGTCACCACGGTCTGTGGAGAGAAGGTTACTGGGAACTTCAACAGTCCCCCTTCACCAGGCCCGGCCCGGGCCTGGTGAAGGGCCTGCCAGCCCGGCTGTACGGCCGGGCAAGTTAGTCTTGTATGGAGGAACACGGATCATCGGATGTGAAACCGAAGCATCCAGACATGAGAAGTCCGCGTCACATAGTAAGGGTCGTCAGAGTATGGTCGGAAGAGTTTTGTCACTGAACTGGACTCAGCGGCTATCCGGGCCGGCGTGACATGCACGCCGCTCGGCAGGCATGCCGAGTCATCCATCAGCAAACCGCCTCCGAGGGCCTGTGGAAACGGCGTCCAACTGCTCGGGAATCGGGCCCGCACGGCCGGCCCGAGTCAGAGAGTGTTGAAGTTCCCAGTAACCTTCTCTCCACAGACGGTGACACAGTCACAGCCTAGCAGTGACACCCGAAGTAGACAGTGATAGCACCGACTGCAAGTTTCTGTAGCAGTGGTAATAGTTATCACGAATGAATGGCCGCGCAGGAAAGATATCAGGATACAGAGAACAAACGGAGGTGATAAGAGATTGGTATGGATGGTCAAGCTTGTTTACTTCAAGCAATCCAGTCTCACAGAGACTATACACCTCGTTCTCCTTTCCCTGTCCTGCAAATGCGTGCGGCCCTTCTTCCTCTTCCTCGGTCCCTAAAATAGGGGCTGCCCGGTCCTAGGAACTACCACTACCGGTACTCTACGCTTCTTATCTGCGATATGATTCTTCGACCGGTCCGAGGCCTGGTTCCGTACCTTGAGGGTCCCCTGAGAAAGAGTCATAGGCTTGACATGACGAGGTCTTCGATTCTCATCCAACGCTCTCTGTGAAGTTGACGTAGCTGCTCCCTTGACCTTGACAGGTCCTGTGTCTCCGTAGGAGCATGCTTGGAGGTGGTCTCGTGCATTCCTTGTATGTCCTCCGCTAAGATGATCATGATAGTACTGTCTTCTTTGATCAGACCCCTTGTTCTCCCATGTCCATGACTTCAGGGGTGATACTTCCAATCTCCCCTTGAGCGTAGCCGTATCCTGCCACCGTGTCATCTGCTGTCCTGTCGTGGACTGATATAAGCTGACTCGCTTATCTCCTGCTGCCATCCACGAGTCCTAAGTTCTTGCTGTCTTCTTCATGATTCTCCTACGTCGCCCTTATTGTAGCTGTTGCTGTCTTCTCCAGGGACGCATTCCGAGGCTCTAAGCATCTGTGCACTTGAGCCACGTCGATTGTTTGGCATTGTCTGAGGTGAAGCTTCCTCCTATCAGGTGCTTCAACACCCTCCCTTGGCTCTTGTGTGCCGATGCCAGCATTGTTACTTTGCCGCGCCTCCATTGACGGTGTCAGGCTTGTCAAATTTGACTATGCCTTTCAAATGACCTGCTGCGGTTGACTCTTCGCGCGTCGTCGCCGCAGTATTCCCTCCCTTGCCTAGAGTAGGCGGGAGCTGTTGCTTGACAGCAAGTGGACTCATGATTGGTCTCTGCCGGTCGTCTGCCTTGAAGCTGTATGGTCTTGCTCATCAGACTTGATATTCCTCTTTCCATAAGCGATCAGCCTCTTGACTTGACTTTCGCAGTAGGGCTGTGCATGGTACTGAAAGGTTCTCCTCAGCGCCCATCAGCCCTGATGTGCCTGGCGACTTGGGACCTCCTTCATTTCTGCAGCATCATTTCATAACTTCGATCGAAGGTATATCTTCATCGTCTGCTTCTTCGTCTTGCGAAGGCTTGGCGCTTCAAGCTGCCTTTCATTTCTTCAACTCTGCTGTAGAGTTGGTTCGTCACAGTGTCATCACGTCGCCATCACAATATAGTGGCTTGTAACGAGGCTTTGGGACGTCTCCCTTCCTCGGTCTTCACAACCTTCAAGCTTTCATCTGCCGTGCTCTGCTTGCCGTATCAACATCACGGCGCTTGACCAGTGGAATCATGAGGTAATTCCTCTCCTCACTGTTGGCCACGTACAGGCTTTGAGGTTGGATTGAAAACAGCTCTTGTCACTTTTGACATTCAGAGCGACTTTGATCAGGACTGATCCCTCCATCATCGAGATTTTCTCGCTGTCATGTCACCCCTCAGCTTCTTTGCCACACTCATCATCATGGTGGGAGAGCTGTATTGTGGCCTCGTCGTCATCTTGTGCGACTCCTGGCTCTGCTTGGGGGATCCCTGTGACTCGTCCATGTCACTTGACATAGGGATGATGCGAGGCTCGATGCTGATGTCATCATCAGATGTTCTCAGAGGTTCAGCCTGATTTTGATTGTTCATTTAGTGAACCCTCCCTGACTGTCTCTGGTGTCGAACAGATGACCTCAGGATGAAGTGGGTCCCCTGTGACTTCGCATCATCCATCTCCCTCCCTGACGAGGTACAGGGAGCTCGGCTAGGCTTGAGAGGCTTGAGAGGCCATTTTGATATCGGAACCCATGTTTGACTCCAGGCTCAGCAGTTACTACCGTTGTCACTCCACAGATACTCTCCAGCTGATGTCACTCCGAATGTGAGAGTAAGAGTCCACTGGTTGCCGTGATACAAGGTTTCTCGAGAAATAGAATATCTAGGCACTGATATTCTAAAATTTTTAGAATATGTTGAAGTTCCCAGTAACCTTCTCTCCACAGACGGTGACACAGTCACAGCCTAGCAGTGACACCCGAAGTAGACAGTGATAGCACCGACTGCAAGTTTCTGTAGCAGTGGTAATAGTTATCACGAATGAATGGCCGCGCAGGAAAGATATCAGGATACAGAGAACAAACGGAGGTGATAAGAGATTGGTATGGATGGTCAAGCTTGTTTACTTCAAGCAATCCAGTCTCACAGAGACTATACACCTCGTTCTCCTTTCCCTGTCCTGCAAATGCGTGCGGCCCTTCTTCCTCTTCCTCGGTCCCTAAAATAGGGGCTGCCCGGTCCTAGGAACTACCACTACCGGTACTCTACGCTTCTTATCTGCGATATGATTCTTCGACCGGTCCGAGGCCTGGTTCCGTACCTTGAGGGTCCCCTGAGAAAGAGTCATAGGCTTGACATGACGAGGTCTTCGATTCTCATCCAACGCTCTCTGTGAAGTTGACGTAGCTGCTCCCTTGACCTTGACAGGTCCTGTGTCTCCGTAGGAGCATGCTTGGAGGTGGTCTCGTGCATTCCTTGTATGTCCTCCGCTAAGATGATCATGATAGTACTGTCTTCTTTGATCAGACCCCTTGTTCTCCCATGTCCATGACTTCAGGGGTGATACTTCCAATCTCCCCTTGAGCGTAGCCGTATCCTGCCACCGTGTCATCTGCTGTCCTGTCGTGGACTGATATAAGCTGACTCGCTTATCTCCTGCTGCCATCCACGAGTCCTAAGTTCTTGCTGTCTTCTTCATGATTCTCCTACGTCGTCCTTATTGTAGCTGTTGCTGTCTTCTCCAGGGACGCATTCCGAGGCTCTAAGCATCTGTGCACTTGAGCCACGTCGATTGTTTGGCATTGTCTGAGGTGAAGCTTCCTCCTATCAGGTGCTTCAACAGAGAGTCCGGAGTCCGGGCCCGATCGGATAGCCAGGTCGCCGGGCCGGGTGCCGGGCCGGGGCGCCGCTGGTCACCCGGGTTCCACTGAGACTGAACTTCCGAAAGTTGACCGGAAACGTGACTTGATTTCGCATACCCGTTCATGTGAGGGGAATATGCCGGGTACTGTAACAGCCAGCAATTTGTACCATTACCGTCATATAATAGTATACAATATATATAGAAGTTTTAAATTTCATGTAGGACCCCTCGAAATCACGGGTCCCACATGTATTTAGACTGGTACCCTCATATAATGTTTTAAACTTATTTGTCGAGCTATTCAGGTAGGGGTACTTTGCAGTGTTGTATGAGGGGCAAGGGTAGGGTGATTTTCTTAGCCGAATCTTTTCATTTTTTTGAAATTCTGTTCTAGTGAAATTTACTGCCCTGGTGCCCTCGCTAATAGATCATAAAAACTTGAAGCTCTTCGATAGATTTGCCTATAAACATGTACAAATTGCCACATCGATACAATAAAATGTTTCATTTTCAAGTCAAAGTTGGAAACATTTTATTGTAGCCCTGTGAAGGGCCGCTTTGCTCAGCGCGCATGCAAGGCATGAGGCAGGTGAGGGTGGAAAAGCTGATGATCGGTGCTTGTTCGCAAGTGACATCACTGATGACAGATGCAGATGTCGGTATGGCTGCTTCTTGCTTGCTGCTCGTCAGCTGTACATGCCGATCGGCAATCATTCACTGTCGGATCAACCACCACGGTTGGAACTATAGCCGAGATGGCTCAACTGCACTTCGACCATGGCGTCAAGGATCTCAAGGCGACCAACTTGAAGATCTACTGGGGTCAGCTTGGAAACACCCTGACCAAATCGAAGCACACCAGCATTCTGTATCCTGGGCATGTGGTCGAGGTTTACATGCCAGGATTCACCGGAGGATCGAACTTCTTCGGTGCATCTCGTGGAAGCACCTAGAGCACTGAGAGCACGATCAGCTGGATGTCACAAGAGAACAGCATTGTGATCTCTCAGTCTGTACAGGAGCCTTGGCAGCAAGCCATCTCGAGCGACCTGTCACTGTCTGTGAGTGGACCAGGAGCAGTTGGATGCATGGGAATCGTCGGAGATTTATCATCGAATGCTTTCGACCTGAAGCAGCTCCGGGCGGACGTGTTTGACTACTGTGAGTGGAACGCTCAGCGAGCGATGCTGCGTCTGAGGCTGAGCAGCAATGCGCCTAGCGTCGTGACAGGAGTCTTCATCAGCAAAGTGAGCATGTATCTCAACTATGACACATCATCCAAGCAGAACGGTCTGGGATCTCTGCCGCCTCTCGGAGGCATCAACGAGGAGTGGCAACAGATGGCCTTCGTGTCTGTGTACGAGAGGCCCGCAACCACATCGACTGACTGCACTGAAGTGAGCCTTTCTGCCTTCGCTGCAGAACCCCCAGGGAACACAGATGGTATCAACCAAGATTTCAGTGCATCACTGTGACGATCGTACCATCCATGACCATCTACTCATTCCCGACATCGTCTACTCCTACAATCTTTACGATCTCTGGGCTGACTGGGCCTGGTGCACAAGAGCGAGTCACAGCGTTGTATCAGAACAAATGTCAATGTGAAAGCACTCAAGCAGGGCTCTTCCCAAGCAGGTTCCAGTCCATCAGCTACATGTTGCCAGATCTCTGATTTCTCCACGAGATCTACCGGACAGTTCGACACTCTCAACCCGATTACCTTCAGTTCCTCGACGAAGAGTCTTCAGACGGTTTGAAACCGTGGAGTCTGCCACGATGGGTGACAGAGGGTGGAAAGTACGGGTGGTATCTCCTGAACTGGTACGATTGGAGATTTGATGAACCTCGAGGAGCAGGCAACAGACCTAAGCGGACAATCATCGACAACTGCTAAGGTGCTCTGTCCTTCCCTTGCTGTGTGTGCCACGAACCGATAGTGTGTTCGTGTTATCAAATAAACTTCATTTGTGTGTGATCCAGCGGAGGTGCCTTGAGCATTCGCTGTGTTGCTTCTGGATTCCTGTATGTCATACAATACTTGTCAGGCTGCTTTGAAGCAGACTTCTGAACATCAACTTTCAGATAATGATTGGCAATTCTTGGGGGACGCTGATGACCTGGGACAAGACCGCACCTTCACGCAAGTGTGGAGCCAACCCCGACAACCGGGGCGATGGTCTCCATGCACCGCGGTCGCCATGGGGAAGGATGCAAGGGAGCCTCCTCAAAAGATCTCCGCTTAGTCAATGGCCTCGCCGCCGGCATCGGCTTTTCCCGCCATTGAGTTGGGGATGTGAATCGACAGAAGAATACGCTGACGTGGGTCAATGCAGTCCAGTATGCCCTCGAGCTCTACCAAATTGCATAGCTCGCACTGGGTCATTGCGGCACTAGATCTCTTGGAACCTTGAAGCGACAGCTCCAGGAGAGGTATCTACCGCCGAGCCTCTTGTCGCAGTTGGTTCTTCAACTCGATAATCTGCAACAGGAGCCTGCATGGTGTAAGACTCAATTCGACAAGCCGAGGATGGGGAGATATGACAATTTCATCAATTGCCACCACAGGCTCGAGCTCTCAAGGTGGCCGGAAGTACAAACATGGACGTGTGCAGGTCCAAGGGAGAAGATCCTGGAAGGATGGAGGCAACAAGAATGGCGCCCATGATACAGGCTCCTTGTTGGGTTTTCCCTTGTCACGTGTCCTTTCCCTGTTGCTTCCTAGCATCGAGAATAAACTCGATTGTGTTCACACCTGCTTCTTTATCTTTTGAGGTTTTAAGAGTATTCGTCTCTTGGCTGCTTAGACATAGACCTAGGGTGTAACGCGTCTTGGTAGTCGAAAGTTTTCATATTTACTTTGTGATGCAGCGTGGATTGATATCATGGTTTGAGGTAAACCATGCTTGCCATGCCTTGTGCTTGCATGTTGTCTGGATTCCATATTCAGGTTTGGATCGACGTTGGGTAACATAGACGCCAGCAGCAGTCAGACTGCTTTCTTGCACCTTGCTGGGACTACCATGCACTTGTCAAAGTTTTTGAAAGACGATTTACGCAAAAAGCAGGCTAGTATTCATCGGCACAGCCTTCATGGTCAGGTGGAACTGAATAGGTGATTCATCTCCTTGCTGGCCCTAGACAACGACCTTGACTCAAACGGCATCAGCTAGACATGGAGTACAGCTCCGACGGGTCTCCGATCAATGCTGACCTTTTGACATCACTGCTCGACTTGATGAACCACCCATCTGTCTCATTTCTCTAGACGATGCAATGGGCATACGGATCCAATTTGCTTGCTTCCAGCTCAAAAGATTCATTTCAGTATGCGTGACTTACCTTTGCTGTTTAAAATCAAAATTGAATTGGCACATTGGATTCGTCTCGAGATCCGCATATCGGTCTTGTATGATCATAGATGTTATCATCGATTGCGTTTCGCACCATCATACCCATGTCGTAGAGATGTGCGTTGGAACTAACGATCTGTTGCAAGATCATTCACAAGTACTTCATCCTTGTCGGCCTAGAGCTACTGCAGCACCATTGGGCGTCTTTTGCTATCTGCTCAGACCGAGTCAGGTGAGTTGCCGCGCCTGACTCAGTAACCCCTAAGCCCTCATCGGTCGGATTGAGATGGGCAGCTTGGTATCCTCCCACGAGCTAATGCTCAGCCGCTTCAATAACTCGAAAGAAGAAGCCAATGTCTGAGCCGAGAGGCAAATATTGCACAGTGTATGACAACGAGTCATGGATAGGACAGGTCAAGTACCAAATGCTCGCAAGTGGAGCCCATTCATTCAGCCAGTACTCTCCTGCTCGTTGAAGCAGCAGCCTGCAATCCAGTCTTGCACTTGCATGCAACATGTCCGAGCAAGTCGATGCGCCTCCTCACGCAAGCGCACTGAAGTCGTACGGCAGGGAACGTGCAGCTGACTCTTGACAGAGGAAGGGAAGGATGGTAGAGGCAGCAAGACCTTCAAGACATAAGTGTGCTTGAGAAAGCAGGAGGATGAGGGATTGCTAGGATTGGGCGAAGCTTGTTGGCTTTGGCGACGGAGTGCTAATTAGCACAATCGGTGCCAATTCATGGAAAAAACAAGAAGTAGGTTGTCACAGATCGCCACTTTCATCATGAAGAATTTCTCCTAGAGCTAGGAATGTTCATTGTGAGCCTTGTTTCGATGTGATCCACAGGGTAGGGATAAGACGAGGTGGGCTAACATTGATTCAACTGCGATGTACAGGATCTGAAACTCACTTGTTCTGAAGCGATAGGTGTGAGACAGCCTGTCAAAAGTTTGAAGTCAGCAGAGGAATCCTGATGGCCATGGGGTATGGGCCATAGGCAAAATGGTGCTTCGATGGGAGGCAGAAATCAGGACATCTTCAAAGTAGAGTACCTTAATCATCGTGGCCCTTTGACATCTTGATCCTATCCTAGCATCACTGATCTTGCATTTGATAACAGGATGATTGATTGTCGTAGATCATAGGCATCGTCGATGATTCGAGCTTTCTCTGACCCTAGCATCGTTGATCCCAGGACAAAGCATTGTTGATCGTAGCATTTGGTCACCTTAATCTCAGCATCTTTGATCCATGCAGCAGTCATAGGTTTCATCCTCCTCTGACAGCCTCTGCCCACCGAAGATGCTGCAGGCATCTTGCCATTCTTGCTGCACGTAATGCGCTCTCATGCTGACAGTCCTTGGGCAAACCCCAGTGCGAGCTGAGTTGCACCTCAGGGTGAATCGAGCCGCATAAAGGTTTGAATGCGTTATAAAGGGGTGGGGGTGGGGGTGCCTCTGTAACCAGGTGGACAGGGTGAGCCGTGACGTGGTGACATGGGTGGATCGGACAGGTGGAGGAGGTGAGAGGGGGTGGAGAGATGAAGGTAGATTATTGAAGATGAGTGGGGTGGTGCGCCATCTCCTGTCACGGACCTCTTGTAAGGTTTCAAGGTTATCCGAAGCTAGCTACCCGTGGCCTGCCCCCAACTTACCCGGGTGAACAGAAGGGTGTGGTCGTCTCGATCAGGGGGTGGAGGTGGACGTTTGAGGGGTCCATGGGATGTTAAACGATCCTCGTGGTGAAAAATGACAGGTGGAGGTTGGGGGGGTTCGAGGTCCGAATTTACGGGGTAGGGACCGTCCGAAACAGCACTGGAAGAGGGGTCCATAGGGTCGGGGGTGGTGTGGCTTTTCAAGAATGTTCTTCTGACCCTTCAGTACCCCTGCGGTCTCTGGAGTTCCTACAGGTGGGCTGGTACCCCCCCACCCTCCCTTGGAAAATACCTGGCAATCACCTCGATTACCGTCACATGAGGTAGGGTACCCTACCCTAAATGCCGATTTCATGTTCAAAGTTCGATGGCTCTGTCTTGATTTTTGAAATTATTGCGATAAATTTCAGAGTTGCTACCACGAGAGAACCTTTCGACCCCCGCTGGATAGGTCCGCTGTGCTCAGGATCAGCGCATGGGGATGGTGGGGGCTACGAGCATGCAGACGAGGGTTGCGGCGGTGTGGGGGAGGAAGACACTTGTATGGCATCTTCTTGTGATGTGCTCACTTGTACCTCTCACCTGCTCTGAGAGTGCTCCCTCGGAATCTTCTTTCATTTCAAGTACTCCAGCAATCTCCTCGTCCTCCTCCTCTACTCCAGCCTTCTCCTCCTCCTCCTCCTCTACTCCAATCATCTCCTCGTCCTCCTCTACTCCAGCCTTCTCCTCCTCCTCTACTCCGGTCGTCTCCTCCTCCTCCTCTACTCCGGTCGTCTCCTCCTCCTCCTCCTCTACTCCGGTCGTCTCATCGTCTACGACGTCGACTACTCCAGCCATCTCTTCGACTCCAGAAAGTACTCCGGTCGTCTCCTCCTCCTCGTCTACTCCGGTCGTCTCCTCCTCCTCGTCTACTCCGGTCGTCTCATCGTCTTCGTCTACTCCGGTCGTCTCATCGTCTACTACGTCGACTACTCCGGTCGTCTCATCGTCTACGACGTCGACTTCTCCGGTCGTCTCATCGTCTACTACGTCGACTACTCCAGCCATCTCTTCGACTCCAGAAAGTACTCCGGTGATCTCCTCCTCCTCCTCTACTCCGGTCGTCTCCTCCTCCTCCTCCTCTACTCCGGTCGTCTCATCGTCTACTACCTCGACTACTCCAGCCATCTCTTCGACTCCAGAAAGTACTCCGGTGATCTCCTCCTCCTCGTCGTCTACTCCGGTCGTCTCCTCCTCCTCCTCGTCTACTCCGGTCGTCTCATCGTCTGCGACGTCGACTACTCCGGTCGTCTCATCGTCTACTACGTCGACTACTCCAGCCATCTCTTCGACTCCAGAAAGTACTCCGGTTGTCTCCTCCTCCTCGTCTACTCCGGTCGTCTCCTCCTCCTCCTCGTCTACTCCGGTCGTCTCATCGTCTACTACCTCGACTACTCCGGTCGTCTCATCGTCTGCGACGTCGAGTACTCCGGTCGTCTCATCGTCTACGACGTCGACTACTCCAGCCATCTCTTCGACTCCAGAAAGTACTCCGGTGATCTCCTCCTCCTCGTCTACTCCGGTCGTCTCCTCCTCCTCCTCGTCTACTCCGGTCGTCTCATCGTCTACGACGTCGACTACTCCGGTCGTCTCATCGTCTACGACGTCGACTACTCCGGTCGTCTCATCGTCTACGACGTCGACTACTCCAGCCATCTCTTCGACTCCAGAAAGTACTCCGGTTGTCTCCTCCTCCTCCTCTACTCCGGTCGTCTCCTCCTCCTCCTCGTCTACTCCGGTCATCTCATCGTCTACGACGTCGACTACTCCAGCCATCTCTTCGACTCCAGAAAGTACTCCGGTCGTCTCCTCCTCGTCGTCTACTCCGGTCGTCTCCTCCTCCTCCTCGTCTACTCCGGTCGTCTCATCGTCTACGACGTCGACTACTCCAGCCATCTCTTCGACTCCAGAAAGTACTCCGGTGATCTCCTCCTCCTCCTCCTCTACTCTAGCAATCTCCTCCTCCTCGTCTACTCCGGTCGTCTCCTCCTGGACTACTCCGAGCGTCTCATCGACTCCAGAAAGTACTCCGGTTGTCTCCTCCTCTTCCTCTACTCCGGTCGTCTCCTCCTCCTCGTCTACTCCGGTCGTCTCCTCCTCCTCCTCGTCTACTCCGGTCATCTCCTCCTGGACTACTCCGGTCATCTCATCGTCTACTACCTCTACTCCGGTCGTCTCATCATCTGCGACGTCGACTGCTCCGGTCGTCTCATCGTCTACTACGTCGACTACTCCGGTCGTCTCATCGTCTACTACGTCGACGACTCCGGTCGTCTCATCGTCTACGACGTCGACTGCTCCGGTCGTCTCATCGTCTACTACGTCGACTACTCCGGTCGTCTCATCGTCTACGACGTCGACTACTCCGGTCGTCTCATCGTCTACTACGTCGACTACTCCGGTCGTCTCATCGTCTACTACGTCGACTACTCCGGTCGTCTCATCGTCTACTACGTCGACTTCTCCGGTCGTCTCATCGTCTACGACGTCGACTGCTCCGGTCGTCTCATCGTCTACGACGTCGACTACTCCGGTCGTCTCATCGTCTACTACGTCGACTACTCCGGTCGTCTCATCGTCTACTACGTCGACTGCTCCGGTCGTCTCATCGTCTACTACGTCGACTACTCCGGTCGTCTCATCGTCTACTACGTCAACTACTCCGGTCATCTCATCGTCTACGACGTCAACTACGTCGACTACTCCGGTCGTCTCATCGTCTACTACGTCAACTACTCTGGTCGTCTCATCGTCTACGACGTCGACTTCTCCGGTCGTCTCATCGTCTACTACCTCGACTACTCCGGTCGTCTCATCGTCTGCTACGTCGAGTACTCCGGTCGTCTCATCGTCTACTACCTCGACTGCTCCGGTCGTCTCATCGTCTACGACGTCGACTGCTCCAGTCGTCTCATCGTCTACTACGTCGACTACTCCGGTCGTCTCATCGTCTACTACGTCGACTACTCCGGTCGTCTCATCGTCTGCTACGTCGACTACTCCGGTCGTCTCATCGTCTACTACGTCGACTACTCCAGTCGTTTCATCGTCTACGACGTCGACTACTCCGGTCGTCTCATCGTCTACGACGTCAACTGCTCCAGTCGTCTCATCGTCTACGACGTCGACTACTCCGGTCGTCTCATCGTCTACGACGTCGACTACTCCGGTCGTCTCATCGTCTACGACGTCGACTACTCCGGTCGTCTCATCGTCTACCTTCAGGACACCATCCTTGAGTTCTCCCGTGCCGACTTTTCAGTTGTGTGGCAACGGAGTTCTTGACCCTGGTGAGACTTGTGATGATGGAAACACAATCTCTGGCGATGGTTGCAGCTCGCTGTGTCGAGTTGAGCCATACTGGACCTGCAGCAATCCGGTGGAGACCACGGAGGAGATCTTCTCGTCGCCTGTGACCAGCACACCTGTGCAAACAACGCCTGTACTGCAGATGACCGAGCATCTGTCTCTGTGTACATGGCTTGCTACTCCCCAGTGGACCGGACTCTCCGTGCTGAGCGGATCACAGTACGCAACGATGCTGAACCAGCTGACCATCTTGTTGACTTCCAACTTTCCTCTCAAGGTTGGAAGCAATTTCTCCATCATTGGTCTCAATGTCACTATCGACGGCAACCCCGACAATGTCTCAGTCTCAGGCAATGACATATTGTCTTATGCTCTCTGGTCGGATACAGCGGGCAAGCTTACCGTGTTTGTCAAGGCTGAGGTCAACTCCACTTCCTTCACTGTGCAGGTCGTCAACCCATCATACGGCAGAGATCCGATCACGCTTGGCGCTGTGTGCTCGGACTGTGTGAGCTTTGCTCCTTCCTATCTGGTCTACAATGCAAACCTCACAAGCGGCCTCGCCACGGTCGCCCTCGCACCCAGCTCTTGCGGGAAGGACGGCCAAGGGATCGCACTGTACGGCAGCGACTGTCAATACAAATGCTATGGTGTGGTCACAGATAAATATTGTGTCTGCAATGCGGGGCAGTTCGGGCCAGGCTGCTCTCAGAGTCTGGGAACTCCTTCTCAGGTGCAAACAAAGTCCATTCCGCCAGGTGAGGCAGCATCTATCTCAGGATCGGGCGGGCTCTCGGTGAGTCTTCCAGCTGGGGCTCTGCTGGGGTCTCAGACCATTAGCGTGGCGGTCTACGACGTGTCAAATCTTAACCTATCTCAAGGAACTACGGAGACGCTTGTACCAGCTGGGCCCGTGATCATCTTTACTCCAGCTGGTCTGCGGTTCAAGAAGCCGATAACCATCCGCATCCCGTACAATCCTGACAAGATACCAGCAAATCTTCGACCCTACGTGTTCTACTACAACTCATCGTCATTGAATCCGTGGGAGCGACAGATTTCTACCCCAAGACCGAACGCGACTCCTCCGGTCTTGGAGGCTTTGATCGATCATTTTTCGGGGTTTACTCCTCTTGGTGCAAATCCTCCCTCGAATAGCGATTCATCTTCTCCGGCTTCTTCGTCGACTGGTTTGACCACAAGCTCGACGATTGGCTTATCCACTCCATCCCCTCTCTCGCCCTCGCCCTCGCCCTCTCCTACTCCACTTTCTCCTATTCCATCTCCTTCACCTACTCCTTCTTCTCCTTCATCTCCTTCTCCTCCCTCTCCGAATGTTCCTCCACCACCGCCTTCTCCATCAGGAGGTGGCAGCGGTGGTGGTGGAGGCAGTGGAGGAGGAGGTGGAGGCGGCGGCGGTGGTGGAGGTGGAGGTGGAGCTCCAAGTCCGCCTTCAGCCCCAGCTGCTCCACCTACTTACACAGCCTCAAGCTCGGCCTCCGGCTTTGCGGTTCGATTGCAGGTCGTCTCGCCCATGTCAGACACCTTCTTCAGCTCCAACTCCGACCAGATCAAGCAAGCGCTGGCGGAGGGACTCAGACTCAACGTCGCCGATGTCAACAGCCCGACGGTCATCGGATACGTGCAACGACGGTCCAACCAATCTCTCTCTTTCTCGGCAGACTTGAAGGTGGACAACCCCTTGGGCTTTGTCGAGTCAGTACAAGCCAACGCATCTCAGACGTTGACGAGATTGAACGTGGCTTTCTCGCAGAGGAGCATCCCCGACGCTACATCTTTCAGCATATCATTGATACCGCCGCCTGCTCTGTCCTCGGGCGCGATCGCAGGGATCGCCATCGGGTCAGTGGGAGCAGGGCTGGTGCTGGTGGCTATCGGCTGGATGGTCTACAAGGAGAGGAAGAGAAGGAATGTGGAGAAGCGATACGCTATCTCTGAGCCGCCTGCACAACAAGCAGCTCCGCTTCCTGTTCAAGAGTCTCCAGTAAGTGCAGATGGCTTCAGCGTAAGCAGTCAGTTCGTTGTAGAACCGACCTTTCAAAATCAAGGTTTTCACTACTACAGATGGAGCTGAGGCCCTGACATGTCTTGAATTTTGAAAAACACAACAAAATCTAATAATCTTCTGTAACTACAATGATGAACTGTGATTTGAAAGCAAATAGATTTAACATGAAACTCGACACACACATTCGCTTTTGTTCATCAGACGATTACGTGTCCAAAACCAGGTGGGCGTGCAACAAGAAGATTATCCTCGTAAAACTTCAGCCCTTGTACGATCATGTCCAGAGAAACAGATGAAGCTCCATGTATCTGCTGTAGACTTCCACTGGCCGGTCCCATCGGCGGTCGGTTTGACCCTGACACTGCATGGAGATAAAGGCGGATCCTTGCAGCTTGTGGCTTGTCCTGGAGGAGGATACCAAGCTCTTGATCGGAGTTGATCAGGATCTTGTCGCCATCGTCATCTATGTAGCTTAGCTGCAAGCAGCTCGTTGGGAGGCCCTTGAGATCTTCACTAAAAGCGCTTTGAAGTCCTTCCATCACCATCCTGTAACCACCTACAGGATTGCCAAGATGATCGAAGTCAAAGCTCCAATTGAGATGTCTGAAGACAGCTTCTTTCTCTCTTTGTACAAGAGATACCTTGAAGTTCATCTCACGATGTCTCAAGGAGCTGGAAGTCTGCGCCCCTGACTTTGGCATGAACGAGTGTTCAGATGATAACCGCGTAGGAAAAGTTTCGTTCGATTCGACGTGCGCGTTGCGACTCGTTCTGCGAGGCCTTGAGAGGCCATGACGCTTGATAAACCGAGAGTACCAGCCATGAGACGCTTTGAAGTCTGACACCCCCATCTCGCTTGCCACGTTCATCGCACACTTGCAAATCTGTGACCTGCATCCCAACCCAAGACCGGCCTCTACTATGCATTCATGGATTCGCTTCTCCAGTTCTAGATGTGAATCGTTGGGAGCATAGCGCTTGATGCTCGCATGAAGACCACAACCAGATATGTATTTCAGTCTGCAAACATTCTCGGCCTTGAGAATTTTAGATATTGCGGATCTGCTCTTCCCAAACATCGTTGCGAGCTGGCCCTGGGTCATGAAGACTTCAGGGTTTGTTGAAGTATAGCACTTGATGATTTCCATCTTCTCTCCAAGAGTCAGGTTGCTCTTCTTGTTGTCAGCTTTCTTACATGAACCGCGGTCTGCCTTTGTCGTCTCCTTTGCTAGACTTGGCATGTTTCGAGCCCCTGACTCTGCAGATTCTTGTTGAAGAGGGGTTTGCTGAGCCATTGGAGGTGAGAAGAGACAAGGTTGCAGGTTCCCAAGGCCGCACAACTTGGCGAGAGTGTCGAAGTTCTTCACAGGCAGAAGTGTTTGCATGGCTGATGAACAAGCAGCTGGTCCTACCCGCCCTCAGAGGATAGGTCCACCAGACCACCCCACCCCCCTCGACCTCCTCGCTGCTTAAAACTAAACTCTCTGTAGTAAGAAACTCTTTCTTTTTCTTTTTTGGCAGAAGGTTCGCACTGCAGCATCGAAATGCCGCCGACAAATTTGAATATTTGTCTGCACCAAATTCTCAATGTGTCAAGATTTTTCGAAATATAAGCCATTTTTGCAGGTGTCAGATCGGATGTCCATGGGAATCTATAAAGCACTTTGGGAGGATATGAAGAAGGAAATATCCTACCGCTTTATACGGTCCCGCCTCAGGACGCATCAGATTGTTCTGAGGCGTGCCTACCGAGGCCTCCTACAGCTTATACCAACCAATTTTTTTCAATTTTTCCTACATCGCACACGACATGGGCAGGTGTCATGTTAATTACAATTGTAACCCGTTTAAGTCGAAAATATTTTGTAAATCCTTGCCGTTGAATACTTTGCCGTTGAAACTTTGCCGTTGCATTTGCGAACAGTTGCGTTTCAGTTTTCCGACGCCCTCTCCGACGCCCTTTCGGACTCCCCGAGTCCGACTCCTCGACTCGCCGCCGGTCAGCCTGCCCGGCCCGGCGCTCCGGTGTTGTAAGTATTTCAAGTTTGTAGTAAGTAGTAGTACTCCGTTTACTCAGAGTTAAGTTATCAAAAAATCAGTACGAGGACAATCAGGAGAGTTGAGGAGGCTTGACCTAAACCCAATCCTGCCAACTGCTGTTCCCCAAACTTAACTGATACCTTCACTTAACAGCGCGCGGACCATTCGCCCGCGCCTTGAGACGCATACCGGAATGCACCCGCGATGATGGCAGCGAAAGACAGGGAGGCCTTAAGCTGACGAAAGATCTTGGACCGGTTGCGTTTGTAAGTCGGATAACCTGAGACGTCTGGCGAGGCCGAGAGGCCATCCAGCGCTGCCGTTTCCTTGTTCGCCGAGCGATCCGCCAGCCACCACAGAAAGCGCAACGCATCGTCCTGCAAGAGTCCATCAGTGCTGGCGATGATGGGAAGAAAGGCCTTTGGCGGGACGTGCTGGGCATATGCATTACGATGCTCTACTGACTGGCATGCCGGGCTCGTCGTCCCACTTTCCTCACGACATTGCCTCCTCCGCTGGGTCTGGAGGAGGTTCGGGGAACCAAAGACCTCGGAAGCAGGCCGGATTTCATCGACCTACCTCCCAGAGGACACCCATCCATCAGCCTACAGTCAATCCCACATCCCCACCGCCCCCTCCTCATTCGGCAAATCTTTCGGCTTACTTTCACAATCTGCGTCCACAAGACATGCCTTGTGGTATGTCGAATTGGCACAGAGCCCTCCCTATCTTTGCTCAACAGGGACCACATAAGCTTCCGGCGTGCGCTACAGTTTACGCTAGACCCGCTACAAGGTTACCCGGACTTGCATTGCGAGGAAGCTAAGATTATCCGGAGCTTGAACTTCGGACAAGCTTTTGCCAGAACTTCCATTCTTTCCTCGAACAGTCTACGCCCTAAGGGAAAATGGAAATGGTGACTTCAGTTGCCTTCTTAGGATTGCCAGCTGAGAACGTCATTGTTGCACAGTCATAGTTGATCATGATAACAGAGCGATGCTTCCCGTGAAGTTTGAAGATATCAATCCACTCAGGCTCGACAAGTTGAACAAGGCCGAGACAATGTGTCCCGCAACGCATGTTGCTACCGTTTGCACGACAGAATCCTGGAGACAACAAAACTGTGGAACTGTCTGGGAAGTCAACAGGATCCTGGGTCCGCATTTCAGGCAATCTACGAGAGGTGAAGGAATTTATGTGCTGAAAGCTGAGATTGACCAGTCTGGGCAATCGCTTGTCATCGCAGCACAGTCAAGCAGCAGTCATTATACCGAGACGGCGATGCAGATATTCATCCACCATCTGAACGATAAAGCGATGTCGTATTGCAATATGCTTGAGGTTAGAAAATGCTCGACGGTCCTTGAACCGCTGCGTTGTCGACGAGAATGATGGTTGCATCGCGCTGTACAAACCCCAGCTCGAGCAGAAGAGATCGTAGCGTCCGTCAGTTGGAGCAACTGTACAACTCGGCTTCCGTACTCGATAAGCTGACGACTTTCTGTAATTTGCTGGAGAAGTTAACTGGACTGCCGTTGAAAGAGATCACGATTCCCCCTTGAGAACGACGAGTGATTGAATCTGTTCCCCAGGTGGAATCGCTGCTATCAGAGTGTTGTGATAATATTGCTGGTTGAAGAACGTGCCCGATTGGGAGAACGTCAAGCCTTGTTCACGAGTATTGTAAACGAATTGAGTCAAGTGAATGACTGCCTTGACGTCGCTAACCCGAGGCTGTTTGGCAAACCGACTCAGCAGGCTGACCGCGAAACATATACGTGGTCTTGTTGCGGCGCGGTGCCAGGAGGGGCGGTGTATGATCTCGTTCAGGCTCTGCCTCATCTCCCTCTTCTAGAAGATCACGTTCTCCCGCAACGCAGTGGCGATTCCCTTGACGACGAAGTGGCAGGGGTGGCAGGGGGACGGCGCCAGGAAGAGGACGAGCAGCACCAGCGCCACGCTCGCCGACCTCAGGCTCCCGCTGTCCCCTTCTCTGCCCGGTCGTGCCCGTCCCGCATAGCGTCGTATTCGCGCCGCGCGGGCAGCTCAGTGTGGTGGAGGTGAGGCTCGCGCGCTCAGTGCCCTCCCTGCCCTTCAACCCGACCAAACGCGCTGGTGACGGTGGAGGATGCGCGCTGGGACTGTGCGGGTCGGTGCTTCCTTGGATCTGGCATCCGATACGACGCGGTTGTCCGCGAGGTCATGTTTTCGGAAGCGGCTGAGGTCGGGGATCGGGAAGCCTAGCGCCTGCAGCAGCGACCGGGACTCGCAGGTCTTCTGGGCGAGTGGTCTAAGGGCCTTACGACGACCTGGGCCAGAGCTAGCCTTCTTCCACCTGCCGGAGAGCAGCTTCGAGATCCACAACATGAAAGGCAAGTTCCGCGCCTAGTCGAACTCTTGTCCCTGATAAAGTTGCCATGGAGAGAGGCCGTCCCGATTCGTCAGGTTTGGTAAACTCAGTTGAAAATCAGCGTTGCTTGTTGGACCGAGAAATGCCAGAAACGCTGCGGAACTTGCGCCTGGTACGAGATTGCTCGATGGATCGTGGTTACTGTTCTGATCGCCCTCTCTGCTCGCCCGTTGGCAGCACTTGTGTAGTCCGGCGTAAAATTCCAGATAATATTTGCAAACTCCGATCCATTGTCGCTGACTACTGTCATGACCTTGGGTAGATCAAACTCTGCATGACTTCCTTGGTTTCGCCTTTAGATGTCAGAGGAATAGTTATGATAAATCCACTGTACGACCAAGACGCGGCTACTTCTAAGATATCGATATCCGCCTTGGGCTTTGAGAAGTAGCTTCGCAAATTTGCTTGCACGACAGACATGACAAGGGCTCGCTGTAAGATGACACGGTTGAACTAAATGTGACCTTATTGTTACCAACATTCTTTGGATCCTGTTCGATGGATGTCCGAGCCTGAGATGCCAGACCACAGAAGGCACTGGGCAGTATGGAATAGATAACATGTCCTCGCTGCTCAATGATTT
The DNA here is from genome assembly GCF_000315625.1 of Guillardia theta CCMP2712. Taxonomy (NCBI): domain Eukaryota; class Cryptophyceae; order Pyrenomonadales; family Geminigeraceae; genus Guillardia; species Guillardia theta. Next base: position 111,537 of record NW_005434528.1, read on the forward strand.
CAGTGTACAACGCCGCAGACATCTTAACGAAGATCTGCCCGGTCTCCAAAATTCGACAGCTCGCTCAGTTCTTGTTTGGCAACGACATGTCTCGGATCGACAGTTGAGCGACGCTGCTGCGAAGTCATGGAAAGTCATCTGAGCAACACTGATGACATTCGGAAGGGTTCACTGAATGTACAACTTAATCAGGGAAATTTTATATCCACATCGTATATCTGAATACTGAACTTCATGACAGGCTGAACCTCTGATAACATCTGATGAATGACATCAGCATCGAGCCTCGCATCATCCCTATGTCAAGTGACATGGACGAGTCACAGGGATCCCCCAAGCAGAGCCAGGAGTCGCACATGATGACGACGGGGCCACAAGACAGCTCTCCCACCATGATAAGTGCGGCAAAGAAGCTGTGGGGTGACAAGAGGAAAAAGTCGATGATGGAGGGATCAGTCCTGTTCAAAGCTCTGAATGTCAAAATTGACAAGAGCTGTTTTCAGGAGAGGAACTACCTCAGAATTCCGCTGGTCGAGCGCCGCGATGTTGATACAAGCCGCACGGCAGATGCAAGGGAGGTTGTGAAGACCGAGGAAGGAAGACGTCCCTGAACCTCAGAGTACAAGCCATGGCATATTACGATGGCAACCTGATGACATGAATCGCGTGCAGACGTCGGCTGTGTATTCACTGTTGTACGAGCCGGATGGGCACTCCACGCATACCGCGGGCGCGGCGGTGTAGTACCCTGGCACGCAGAGACAGTCGCTCTGGTTGGTCGAGCCCGGGGCGCTCCAGGAGTTGGCCGGGCACCTCGTGCACTGCGCGTCCCCCGTGCTCGCGCGCGGTAGCGCCCCGGGCCGCACATGCAGTTGAGGATAGTGGTGCTCCCCTCTGGGCCCTTGTTTCCTTCGTTGGGGAAGCGAGTGCAGGGCTCGATACCGGCCGATGCAGAGATGAAGAAGCAGCCGATGAAGTCATACCTTCGATCGAAGTTATGAAATGATGCTGCCAGGAGTGAAGGAGGTTCCAGATGGGAAGAAGTCAGGAGGCTGATTGCATACTATGATGGAAGGAGGAATATCCAGCATGAGCAAGAATAATGCAGCTTCGGGCAAGACGACCAGAGACCCAGCATGACTTCACCTTGATGCCAAGCAGCAAGCTTCCGAGGCTACTCTATGCAAGGGAGAGAAGACTGGGGGACGACGCGCGAAGAGCCAACGGTGGCAAGTCAGTTGAAAGGTCTAGTCAAATTTGACAAGGACTTCGACGGGTTGGAGGTGCAAAGAGGCAACTGATCAGAGCAAGCCTCAGCTCAGGTCATGTCAATTAGTCGATGTGGCTCTGTGCACAAGCTCACGGAAAGGACAGCAACAGGTACAATAGGGACGACGTAGCAGGATCACGAAGAAGACAGCAAGAACCTAGGACCCATGGATGGCAGCAGGTGATAAGCGAGTCAGCTCATATCAGTCTGCGACAGGACAGCAAGTGACAGGAATTATGGCTAGTGGGAAGTTGGAAGTATCACCCCTGCCAGTCATGGACATTGAAGGACAAGGGGTTCGATCAGAGAAGACTGAAGGCACGAGACCACCTCTCAGTAGGTTGCAGGGACACACAGCTTCTGTCAAGGCCAAGGGAGCAACTGTGTCAACTCGACAGGAAGCGTTGGATGAGAATCGAAGACCTCGTCATGTCAAGCCTATGACTCTCTCTCAGGAAGCCTTCAGGGTATGGGGCTAGGACTCGGACCGGTCGAAGGATCATACCGCGGATACGAAGCGTAGAGTACCGGTAGTGGTAGTTCCTAGGACAAAGGAGAATGAGGTGAAGGGTCTCTGTGAGACTGGATTGCTTGAAGTAAATAAGCTTGAACATCTGTACCAATCTCCCATCACCTCTGTTACTTCTCTGAATCCTGATATTATTCCTGCGCGGCCATCGGTGATCGCAAGTATCACCACTATAGATAGTGCCACGTCAAAGTTCGAGATCACTTGCGCGGGAAGCGGATACTACTTCAACGGAGTTTTCTTGTTGTCTGGAAACGCAGGGGTAAGACGCATTGAGGTGACGGTACAGGGAAACAACTGCCCCTTAGGAACTACTGTCAATATCGAGTCTCCGAACCCAGCTGGAGCCTACATTGATGGTTTGACAGGGTCGACCTATGCGGGCCAGCAAGCCTCTGCGATTGTCTACCTGAATGGAAACAGTGTGTCTCAAGTGGTACTCCAGAACGGAGGTAGTGGATACATATCAACTCCTTTGGTTACTTTTCCGGCTACGTGCAATGCTCAGGCGAGGGCGCACATCTCCCAGAACTTCTCGTCGAGCATTGCGATGAGATACGAAACAGGCAACACCTTCTTGTACGACTGGAGCAGAGACCAGACCGACACCTTGACGGGCCTTTACTCGTCTGAGTTCTCGTCTGTCTGCTTGTTCTCTCTCGAGACGGCGGCGAGCGGGTCAGCAGAGATAAACTCTGGGTATGTGGCATCGATTGCCATTACCCACGCTGGTACAGCCTGCATGACCCCTACAATTACTGTGTCCGCACTGTCTGGGGTGTCAGTAGCTGCACAAGCGAAGGTCAACGTGACGTACGGCGGGTATGGATACACGTCAGCACCATCACAGGTTGCGGAGGCGCGACTGCGCAGGCCTTCTTGAGCTACTCCAACGTCGATGTGCTTGTCGGAGGATCAGCCTCGTTCTCCAGGTAGACTCTCGCAGAGAGGACGAGGTACTACTTCGCTACCTCGCTGCCGGTCAAGAGCTCGTATGTGAAGGGATATGGAGTGTCGGGGATGGTAATCATCGGCGGTACGCTCGCGGGAGACTGCTACAGCTTTCCTTACGTGGTATCAGCTCTGCAAACTTCATGGAAAAGCTACAACTGTATCCCATCAGTTCAGCGCTGTGCCCGACGTCGAGTTGCTATCCCATACCTTTACAGAGCATTGTTATAAACTATGAGCACGTATTGCAATTCAGTCTTTCATCAAGCCTCCTGACTGGGATGAGTCATGTTGAGTTTTCAATATACGACTCCAACGGCCTGTGGCTGCAGAAAGTAACCGCGGAAGTGCCTCATGACTCTCTTTCCATGAAGTTGTTGAGCGCTGAGTTCTGTCAGGTTTGCAATGCTAATTCAGTCTGTGCCAGTAACGGCGTTTGTGACGATGGAGCTGTCAGTCTGCAGTTCTCCGAGTATCAGGGGATGAGGACGTTGGTTGCTCCAGCCATCGCAACGAGCACCGTCACGTTCACTGTAATGTACCACGAGGCGATGCAAAGCAATTACGAGCTGTCGTTCGATGTCAAAGTTGGGCAGTTCTACCTGAATGTTATCTTCTGGAAACAGATCAGTGTGAGCGAATGGAAATTAGCAGCAAGAATACCCCAGTCATTGATTCCAGGGTTTCACCCCTGTGCCATTCACTTCCTTTGGGTTGATCCTGTTTACGCAAGAAGTGACGTGTATCAGTGTTTGCAATGGAGAGAGCCAGGTCACATTTAGCGTCCAGAACCTTCCGAGTGCAAGTTCATTGTCATACAACTATGAGCTTGACCGGGTTCGCAAGCAAGAAAGTCTTCATTTACACGTATAGTCGAGGTCCAAGATCTCCAAGGCGATCTGTTCGTCTACAGGATCGAGCATGCAGCTAACTTTCGATCAAGATGCCACTGAATACGTTCCCTCGACTTGGTTTTCTTGCAGCAAATCTCTATCGTTCACTCCTGCTGCTGCCTCTACCTGTCTTCTCACTGGCAATCAGAGCGTGTTTGTTAACTTCAGTAATGCGCAGCCCTCGCTCCCCGGAGATGGTGTCCAGGTGCTGTCGTCTGCATCCTTGACAGCACCCAACGTCGTCAGCAAGGTAGAGTTCTCCTCAAGGCCAATAGGTGGGAACTACCTGCCTGTCATCCTCGGTCCCTCAACGAATGATTTCTGCACATCGCTCCGCCTGCTAGCGTCTGTTGAAAGTAGGAGGATCTCGAGATTCTTCTGGTCCTGCTCCAACAACCAGCAGCTGGACCAGCTCCTGCGCCAGAATCAGACGGACACGATAGACTTGAGCTTGGACGAGTTGACATTCATAGGGTATCAGCGCCAATACAACATCTCAGTTCAGGTAGTCGATGTCTTTGGTGTTGCAAGTGAAGTCGCACAACATGTTGTCTGGCAAACTCTCTCCTCTTCGATCTCTGCGGTGATTTCGGGACAAGCTGTCTACATGATGCATGAGGAAATACATCTGCGCGCAAAACTGTCTCCTTCCTCATGCTTGCAGCAATTTGACGATGTGATCAACACAACTCCAGCTGACATCTTTAATGTCACCAACCGTGTCGACTTGCAAATTCCTGCGTTTGCATTGCAAGTTGGATCTTACCAGGTGGAAATGACTGCATTCTTGTCCAACCGTCCATACTTGACGGGAGCTTCATCCTTCAGATTCGAAGTCAGGCAGAGCAATGCCTACATGTATGTGTTGGGAGGCTCTCCAGTTGAGGCCTCTGTAGATCAATGGTTCAGATTGAACATGATGCAGATTAATCCTCAGCAAGCTCCTAGCACGGCGACAACTTTCTCGTGGGTCTGAGTACAGCATGTTGCTGGCAATGCCCTTCCCTGCATCGACCAGAACACGTCGGCGTGATGTTTTCAAGCTCACAGACTTTGTATCTGGGCATCAACAACATTCTGCTTGATCATGAGAAGATACAGGAAGGGATGATCATAGTCAACGCTATCGACAGGCTATCCTTCCAGGCGCTGCTGTCAAACTCGACAGGCGTCAGTTATGAATGGAGCATACCGATGAGCCAGTACACCCTCAGCAACCTTCCAGTAGGATCAAGTTCAAACCTCTTTGCGTTTATCCCCTCGGGAGGCATGTCTTTGAGAGAAGTGGCAGTCTACTCCATATATCATTGACAGCTGTTCGCGGTGCAGTCCGTGGATCTGCGCAGATGGAGACTACATTGATGGACGTTGACGTGCCGCCGTTGCCCGGTTCCTGCTCGTACTGCCTCAACACCACCTCCTCCAACATCAACCCGCTAGTGGACGTGCTTACTGTTTCTTGCGGCAACTGGACTGATGAAGACCCTCCCTTGCGTTACAACTGATTTTTGGCACGAGCCGACATTGATTTCATACATGACCTATGTGCTTGCCTCTGGATCGCAAACCATCCTGACCTTTCAGCCCAATTCGGCTCTAAGTCACTTCCAGCTATTGTACACAAATGTACTTCTGGTTTCACAGACCGATCTTTGCACAGGAGACAGTAACTTGAAGCATCCAGGCTGATCAGCAAGGCATGGCCTCGCCGCTTGAAGTGACGTGGAGCCAGCATTCGTTTCCTGTGCCACAAGTCTCGTATTCTTCAACACACAGAAGTTGGATACAGGGCTTCTGCTGAGTCACCCTGTGTTGAGTCCCACCCCCTTGTTTCTTTACTCAAAGTTTTAAGTTAACCTTGCTGGTACGGGACGTTCCACCCCCCGCAGCAGGCTTCTCATGTAGGAGTCGCTCCCTACACGGGTGGGGTGGGGGTGGTCCAGTGCCGCCTCCTGCCGCCTATGCGCTTTAAGTGAACGACATATGTAAGGTTGCTGGAAGGTATTGCCATCGCTGCTCCTCGATCCTCCTGCCTTCCTGAAGACTATCAGATGAACCCTGCCTCTTTACCAGCTCGATTCAAACCTCCTCATGTCTTCCTGCCTTGTCTTCCTCTCCCTTCTCTTAAAGTGCTCTGTGCATGTTTCTGTACTGATTCTTCATCAGCCATGCGGGCTCTTTTATCCAAGGAGAATCGCGATAATTCATCAAAGTCAAGTGGACCTTCAAATCTTCGACCTTGTCTCTTCTCCAATCAGATTGTTCAGAAAATTCCTCCCCAACAAGAAGCTACAGAGTCCGGTGCAAGAAGCACAACGTCAAGGTTAAGCGATAATGCGATGGCAGAATGCGCTGACATGAAGCGCAACCTGACTCTTGGAGAGAAGATGGAAATCATCAAGTGCTATACTTCAACAAACCCTGAAGTTACTATGACCCATAGCCAGCTCGCAAAGATGTTTGGGATGAGCAGATCTGCTATTTCTAAAATTCTCAAGGCCGAGAACGTTTGCAGATTGAGACACATTACGAATTGTGGTCTTCATGCGAGCATCAAGCGCTATGCTCCCAACGATTCACATCTAGAACTGGAGAAGCGAATCCATGAATGCATCGTAGGGGCTGGGCTTGGATTTGGCGGCAGGTTGGAGATTCGCCAATACGCTATGGAAGTAGCAAGAGAGATGGGGTTGTCAGACTTCAAAGCGTCTCATGGCTGGTGCTCTCGGTTTATCAAGCGTCATGGTCTTACAAAGACGAAAATCTTGGGTCGAGACGTGTATGTGGAAACAAACAAAACTTCGCTTACGACTGTATCATCTGCATCATCGCTGACGCAGAAGTCAGAGGCGCAGACTTCCAGCTCCTTGAGACATCGTGAGATGAACTTCAAGGTATCTCTTGTAAGGGGAGGGCAAGAAGATGTCTTCAGACAGCTGAAGTGGAGCTTTGACTTCGATCATCTTGACAATCCTGTAGGTGGTTACAGGATGGTGATGGAAGGACTTCAAAGTGCTTTCAGTGAAGATCTCAAGGGCATTCGAACGAGCTGCTTGCAGCTAAGCTACATAGATGACGATGGCGACAAGATCCTGATCAACTCCGATCAAGAGCTTGGTATCCTCCTCCAGGACAAGCCACAAGCTGCAAGGATCCGCCTTTATCTCCATGCAGTGTCAGGGTCAAACCGACCGCCGATGGGACCGGCCAGTGGAAGTCTACAGCAGATTAATGGAATTCAACCTCTTCCTCTGGACATGCTTGTACAGGCCTTGAAGTCTTACGAGAACAATCTTCTTATTTCAACCCTACCTGTTGTATGAAACATGTTGGTCTGAAGAAAGAGTCAAATTGCGCAAACAAGGCTCCTCGCTCAATTTTGCATTGGGGAATACTAGTAAATAAAACATGGTAACCATTCGAACTCCTCAATCGCTCTTGATTGCAAAATTGTTGTAAATGTTCACATAATGTTATTACTTCATTTGGTTGCTGTCAAAGCAACATCTAAGACATACTTCAAGTTTTGTGCATAGTGAAGAGAGTATACTTGACCTCTGACTTGCCACTTGTATTCGACCCAACGACCTATGACAATACATCCTGTCCTGATGCTGAGATCTTGTCGGGGGGGTCGTCATTTGTAAAACTCCATTCAAACCATGTTTCAACAACGGAAGGTCGATCTCCCCTTACGGTAGGTACAGGTTGTTTCCACATGTGTGCTGATCAATGGTGACCAAAAGATTTCCTTGCATGTCTGCATCGGATGCATCGGATTGCTGCTGATCCAAAAAGCTTGATTGTACACAGTGAGTTATAACAACCATCATCCAAGATTGCGCTTCCATCATCAATCACAAACCAGGAAGCATGGAGAATTTCAAAATTGTGTACAAGTGACATCAATAGTTGGCAGCAGGATTCTGAAAGTAATTGAATTAAGAGCAATTGTGCTGCAAACAATCAAGAGATGATCGAATTCTTGAAGCAGAGGAAAAAAGAAGGAAAAACTTGAAACGAAGGAAGATTCCCAGGGAGCACTCTCAGAGCAGGTGAGAGGTACAAGTGAACACATCACAAGAGGATGAAATAAGAGAGTCTTCCTCCCCCACATCGCCGCAACCCTCGTCTGCATGCTCGTAGCCCCTACCATCATCCCCACCCCAATGCATCCCATCGAAGCTTCGAATGCCTCAAGTGAGACGTTTCCCGTGAGTCTTGTGGAGTACAACCCATTAGAAGCAGCCTGCTGGCATGCGAGGACCGGTTTCTCTTCCCTGCGAGAGAGTGAGCAAGGTTTCCTCTCGAAGAGCTGACGGGATGTTCAACATCTAAGGAGGAAAGCTTGTCAACTTCCAAGGAGAGATCACCCCTACTTTCCTCAGCCAAGAGACGGGTACGCCTGTCTCCTTCCTCGAAGGTATAAAAGGATCATCCTCGTCAGAACCAGGTGGTCTTCTTTTTTTCGTGTGTGAGCAAGATCTGCCGTGAGGTTCTGGGAGGATATTTCATAGATGTCAGCATCAGGCGAACTTAGTCTCGTCGGGAACCAGAGCAACACTTAGAAGACAAATAGATGCATTGTAGGGCATTCAAAAACAAATACATTGCAGAAAGATGCAATGAAGATACTTCTTAACACTCATCCTCTCCTACTGCCTCCATTTCCCTTCCCCTCTCCCTCTCCCCATATCCTCCACTTATCATTCGTTTCCGATTTCTGTATTGACTGAAAAAGAAAGGCAAACCGGAGCGAGTATACTGCATAAATCCGACAAACCCGCCTCAATAAAATACTAGGAAACGAATGAGGCAGCGAAAACCGCTACACCAACCACGCAAGCGACGGCATGCATGACAAGCGGGGAAACAAGGATCAGGACAACGTATAACATGAAGAAGACCAGCCGTACCTGCAGTGAAGGGAAGAAAGGCCTTTCTTCCCTCGAGTCGTCCGAAGGAGGGGCTCCAGGGGGAACGGGCGGCTCGTCCGCTTGACGGAGGGTACCATCCAGCCGAGAGAACAGAGGAGGGGTCGAGAATGTCCAGGTCTGCACACAGGGTAGTAGCGCTCCATAGTTAGAAGCTGGCCGAGGCGATGTAATAAGCTGATAGACTAACTCCTGCTTGAGGTGTGAAACCATCCCCGCCCTCCCCAGCGGAGACAAGAAAGAAGAGCTGGCCTGGCCGAAGTCAACGTCCGAGCCTCCGTCCGACACGGGCCCATCAAAAGCCTTGCCCAGCTCCAGAAGAACACTCTGGTCGAAAGCAGCGCATGCATCAGTCACCATTTCAGTATCGATGCCCCGTAAGAACTACTGCAAAGTTGGGAGGTGAGTAGCACGGATAAGGTGTTTACATGCGAAGGGGTGTAAGGTACTCAGCGATCCCAGCTTGTGGAGGTCATCGTCAAGAGCCGCAGCTTTTCCTGAAGCCAGTGTCTGATGAAGCCCCTAGAGCCCAAAGGTATGCCTCCTAGCACCACCCCCTCCATCTCGACCGAGAAGCTCCGCAAGTGCGCGAATTCTCGCTTGATGAAGGCAATGCTGTTCGGCCCGCAGGGTGTCGATACGTTTGCATTGTTGGTTGGCAACAAAGTCCCTTCACGAGGGTCCAATCTCTTTCAAGCACCCAAACAGATCTATAAAAATTCAAATTCTGAAAGAGCATTGCTGAGACCTTTGAAACTTCAAACTCGGCACGGGAGTACACAAGGATGGTGTACTCAGAAGGCTGAAGAGATCGGAGTAGAGGAGTAGGAAGAGGAGACAGGGGAAGAGGAGGAGGAAGAGTTTTATTCCCTTTTATTCCCCCCTGAGATGCCCAGAAGCTGTCTTGGGCTGTCCTTGATGTGCTTGCCCAGCAGACTCTGAGCTCTGCAAGCAGTATCCTGTCAAAATCTGAGCTCACTGAAACTCCCTGGAGCTGCAAATGATGGACATTGCTTTCGGCTTGTTCCCGCCGCATGACGTCACCATCACGTGCCATGGGACTTGGTCAAGTATCACATACGACGATACTAGAACCCTGTGGCGGCTTCCTTTGAGCCATTGTCTCATGCGCACAGACACGCAAAGAACGTGAGAGGTGGACGATCTTCTCGCATCGGATGAGCTCGAGGGAGAGGAAACAGGGAGGGTAAGAAACCTGGCTCAAGCTCCTCTCACATGATACAAGTCTCCAGCTAAAGCTGCTCAGCTAGGCTGCACCTTCCCAGCTCACCTCAAGGATCATCCCATTGGGTGGCTTGACAAGAGTCAGCGCAGCAAAACTCGAGGACACGCAGCCGGCAGTCAGAGGCTTGCAGGGTGAGCTTATAGAGGTCGTAGGTGACCGACCGGATCCCTCGCTGACTCTGAGGACTCGAAGTCTCCTTCTAGCCATTGTCATGAAGCTCTCAAGGAAAAGTCGGGGGTCAGTCACGTGACTGAGAGGGAAATGGGGGCTGTGGGTGGGCAGGTAAGGACTGTCGAGAAGGATAGGGGTTATGCAAGTACGGTCATGTGACTCGAGAGCGTCAGAGCAGGGGCTGATGTAGAGCAGGAACTTGCAAGATAACCAGACGCGAGAGAGGAAGGGGACGAGGGAGAGAGAGGAAGGCAGAGGTGTGGGAGAGGAGCAGATATCAAGACGAGCTTGACGAGTGTGGGACAACCTCGCACTTGCTGGATTACTTGTACATTCATGCCTTAATTCGTTATCTGTTCATGCATCTCTATCATTTCGATCTGTCAGGTGTTCCCCACACGGAACACACCTGACGGCTGAGGACCTGCAAGCTTGTGGTTGTGAAGGGTGGTGCCAGCAAGCAGGAGAACAACCGGGTCTCAAGCCTCTCAAGGACCCACCTCAGGACCTCTAAGACTGCCACGTTGTCTCCTTGGGTTGCAACATCACTCGGACCCTACCTGGTCTGTTGCAGAGGAAGGTACGGGTCTACTTCCTTCTTGTTGCCGAGGAGGCATGCAGAGCAAGACATCTTACATCGGAGAATCGTGTAAGAAGGATCGAAGGGGTGAGACTGAAGGGTCTCTGCCTCCACGCTTGCGTGTGCCCTCCTCTCTCCGCTGCTTCCTAGCATGACCTGAGAATAAACTCCTTTGAGTGCAGACCTGTCTCGTTGATGTTCGAGGTTTAGTGAGCATTCGCTCTGTGGCTGCTCAGACGTTGACCTGGGGTGTAGCACGACCTCAGCTGTTTGTATCATCTCTCGGACAACCTCTGCCGAGCTCCCTCCTTCGCCAAAGGTCCTGGCTTGGCTGGGATCTTGAAAGGTCGAACGAGCGTAATATTCACATGCACCGCTCTAAGAGTCTATCATCAATGTTGAAGTCGTATCTGCCATTCAAGAGTCTCTCCCCCTTTTTCATTCTTGTTGAGCTTCTCCTCTAGATTGGCATACACTGAGGCGTACCCTCTCCTAGGAGAGTCAGCGTCTTGGCTTCCTCCATCGGTTTCAGAACCACTCTCTGGTTGCTTCGTTCTAGCCAGTCATCGATTGTTCTGGCTTCTGCTCAGGGGCTGGACCTGCCCACTTGGCAAGCAAGGGGCTCGCTTCCCTGCCTCTTGTTCTCACTGAGTCAGTTTCAGCGCCGCACTTCTTCCAGCCCCTTGCTTGCCAAGTGGGCAGGTCAGGTGAATGTCAGCGAGAGCCATGCGGTGTGTAGACTTAGATAGCTGTAAACTTGAGCTAAGTACCTTGATACGATATGTAAGGGCAAGTCAAGTCTACCCCACCCACTAGTAGATGAGCTCCTGCATCTACTAGTGGATAAAACCACGAGTAGTCAGATCTGATTTCTTCTAGATTGCTTTACCTTACTTTGCATTCTCCTTGCTTCTTTCACATAGTACTTGTCGCTACAGTCTTGCAAAAGCTCAGCAAGTTCGCTTTTATTTCTTATCATTCGATAAAGAGGATGGCTCGTGTAGAGCTCTATAAGGCAGACAGCAGCTACTACTGCCTGCCGGATCATCAAGTAGCCGCGCTCACGACATGCCGTAAGCCATGGGCTGCTGGCCGTACGTTGCAACATTAACCGGCATGGGAGCAGCGGCTGAGTAGGGCTGAGGCAGGTAGACAGGCCCCATCTCCTCTTGTACCTTCTTGCCTGCGAGCTTCGGCGCGAGGAGCTTGTAGGCGAGCAGGCCGAGCAGAGCTGCTCCTACCACGCCCCCGATGACGCCTCCGATGATGGCTCCGATGTTCTGACCTCCTGCTGGAGTCGTCGACGAGCTCGCGCTCGCTGGTGTGGACGCTGCTGACGAGGCCCCAACGAGCACGGCAAGCTTGCGCGGGTCTGTCTTCCATGCAAACATCCTGCTGCTGGCAGATAGCAGAGCAGTCTTCTGACCGTTGGAGTAGGAGCCCGCAATGGTGTCGTTGAGGTACATGTCGGCTGTAGTAGCTGACGACGTCGACACGATGAGCAGGGCCGGGCTGCTCCAGGTAGAGTCCAGCACGGACGGTCGGCTGGTGATGGAGTAGGAGTACGCGCCGCCATCTGACACCGACAGGCTCTGCTGGGGTACAGCCTGATCGCCCAATATCTGACCGAAGGAGTCCAGCACGAACACGGGCGAGCCTGGCTCGTGAGGGATCGGAGAGCTGGCGTTGATGGCGTTGGAGCCGTTGGTAGGAGACAGCAGTGAGCTGTCTGAGCTCGGGTCATACCCGTCCATCCTGTCCTGGAAGTAGAGAGGGTCTGCTGGGAACCTCCAAGGCTGGTACGTCACGGGGTAGTTGAGGTTGGCTCTGATCAACCTCTGTGTGAACTTGTCCGTCAGGTCGACCCCGAGGTAAGTCTGCTGGACCAGAGGGCGGTAGGAGTAAGTCGCTCCTCCGACCGCCTCTCCTTGCGCATTGTTGTCAATGAACCTGTTGAGACTCAGCTGGAAGGATGGCCGACTTGTCACCCCGGCTCCTCCCGACAGCACGTGGACGCCAGACACTGCGATCACTCCAGCCGCGTTCATGCTGTACACAGGCAGAGCTGTGAAGCCCGACGAGCCCAGCAGACTTGACCTGACGTTGAGCTGCCAGGAGAAGAAGGCGTTGGGGATGTTGTAGGGCGTGTTGGTCACGTGAGCAGCCGCCGACGTTCCTCTCAGTCTGCGATCATCCGCGGGGACGGTGCCTGAGGCGGGCTGCCGGATCATGATGATCTCCTCGTCGAGCTGTGCCCAGACGTCTTGGTAGCTGCTAGGGGCCTGCAGGATCGAACTGGGAAGGGCGATGGAGCCCAGCTGGGAGATGTACCTCAGTTGGTCGCTGCGTCGGGTCATAAGAGTCACAGAAGACGTTTGCGATGATGTCGTTGGGGTAGGAGAAGTCCATGTGACTGATGCTGCGAGCTTGTGAGGGGCAGGATCAGTGCCTGCTTGAGCTCGAGAGACTTGGAGGAGGTTGCCGTTGATGTTGTCTATCCTCATAATCTCGTTGTCGATTACGAAGCTGTCGCCGGCTCGGAACCCGGAGGCGTCGAAGAGGATGATGCGCGTAACCGTCGAGTCAATGTCTAGAGCAAGCTTTGACCTGGCGTAGCTCTTCTTGGAGACTGGTAGCAGCTGAAAGGTGTCGTACACGTCATACAAGTAAGAATCACCTTCACCTAAGTTTGGGCTATATCCTCCTGACGTGAACTTGAGGCGGACTTCGTTCTCAGAGGATGAGATGACTTGTGCCGTCCCGCCTTCTTGATTGCCGTTATACCACGAGAACAAGACGCTGTCACCGGGAGATAGTGCGGTACCGTTGATGACGTCAAACCTCTCGTACTTGTACAGGGCTGATGTGTCTTTTTTGAATTGAAATTGAATCCAAGAAGAAGTGAATAGAGTCACATCAAGATAGTAATTTCCGACGACCTGCACTTGAAACACTCCATATGTCTTAGTTTCCACATCAATGATATACACGAAGTCTCCAGGGGAATAGAAGTCCGAGACTTGAGTGGACAAGTATATGGTATAGGTAGCCCATAGATCAGTCATTTCATAAGTCGAGTTGAGGCGCCTCAGACCTTCAGTTTTCACAAGGTAATCTTTATAACCTGAACCGCAAGATGGACTTTGATGATCAGGTACATCAGGTATTACAAGTTCTACGGTGATGATACCTGCATTGATTCCTGTAATTTTGAAAATTGTGCCCCAACCATTCACGATGTCTCCAACTACAAAGTCTGAAGTCCTTGTCATGGTCAGCTCTAAACCACTAGCACCAGTGCAATACGGAGGGTTGAGGTAAGCTGGCTGAGCAATGGTCTGCACAAGCGCTCCAGCTGAGACGCTGCGTGCCTGTGGATTCCCAAGCCACTTAGGGATCAATTCTCGACGCACACTGCCGTCAGACTGATACTCCATCACATCTATGTACTCCATTCCGGCTTGGCTATCATAGTTGATGGCCCACAAGAGATCTCCAGCTTGAAGTCCGTAAGTGTTGGAGAAGTTCGCGTTCGTTGCGGTCGAACTGATATCGTGCTCGAGGACGCGAGGGTTGAATAGAAGATTCACAGATACTCCTGTATAAAATGTGGATTGACCCTTGTTCGACTGGAATTGAGCTCTTTCAACCGTCAGGTTCTGATAGAGATGCTGCGATACGTTAGCCGTCTCAGTGCTCAACACCAACATCGCCTCAAAATTGGAAAGATAGTAATCATATATCAGCAGATAGTCGCCTGGTTGAAAGCCTGACGACTGTGTATCCTTCACTGGGTCCATGACACGTAGAACAGTGTCTTGAGATGTGAGATCTTCCAACAATATCATATTCGATCTGTAGATGGAAGGGATTTCACTCGAGTCAAAAGGGGTGGTGCTTGCTGATCTCATTGTTAGCTTCACCAGCACTCCCGTCGGGTACGATGACGCAGATGTTCCTACCTGCGCTCGCTTGACGGTAAGTGTATTGCCGGATATCGAAGTGACTGTCATGGTCTCGCCCAGCACCTGGATGAAGGCCCCCAGGTAGAGGAGGCTCGCGTCTGACACAGAGAAGGTGGTTTGACTGGCTGTCACGGCTTCCAATAGAACAATGGGATACTGTTGCAAAAGAAGGACGTAGCCCACCGCCTTGTACGCCACGTGACTACTTGCGATCGTCCCTCCTTGTGCTCGTAGGACAGTCAGCGACGAGGCTCCTACGGCAGTGACGTACATGACCTCCTTCTCTACCTGGATGTATCTGCCCGACGTGAACTTGCCGGCGTTCGACACGTCAATGCTGGTCGCGTCCCTTGCGACGCTCTTGAGCAGCACGGAGCCCGGGTTGAAGGTCCTGACAACGGTGCCTGCGGCGAAGGTCGAGGCTATGCTGGAGTTCAGCGCGCCTCGAGTGACCGTGAGAGTGCTCTGCTGGACGCTGATCGCGTCCACGAGCAGGACTTCATCTACGAGTCGGATATAGTCGCCCACCTTGAAGCCCGACACTGATTGCACCTCCAGCACAGCCGACCTGGAGCTCTGCAGGAGCCGACGAGCCGCCTGGTCTCTGAGAGCCACAAGAGTCGTGACAGGGAAGTTGCTGAACGAGCCGTAGACTGCGTTGATGAAGCCGGGTCTGAACAGATAGTCCACTCCGGTAACCTGGCCCGCCAGGTTGCGGACAGAGCTCTGATCGAAGGACAAGTCGCCCGGCCAGTAGAGAGGGCCCGGCTGAAGGGCGTCTGAGCTGGGGCTGTCGGTGAAATAGAGTAGAATCTCCGCGCACGGATACGCTTGTCCGGCATCCGAAGGAAACTCGAGCCTCAGCGGGTTAGGCGTGCTGGGAGAGAAGCCGAAGCCCGCGTTGAGCAGGACTGGCTGCTGGGTCCGAGCATCCCACCCGATGGCTGCCAGCGCCTCATCAGCGACCACGCTCGACAGCGAGGCATCAAGCACTGTCGACAGGTAGGAGGGACAGTTGTCGGCCGCGCAGGTGCGGGCGGAGCAAGGGAACGTAGCACATGCGCTGCACTGCGAGGAGCCTGAGCAGGAAGGCAGCGGGTTGAGCTCTGCTTGCGAGTAGGCGCTGGTGCAGAGTTTGGAGCCCGGGCAGAGAGACTTGACAACAAACGACCCGCTGCTGCAAGTCGGCTGGACGTTTGCGGCCCCCTGGTTGAGCTCTGGCAGCGAGACGTTCCTCACGAGCTCGACCCGAGACGCGACCATCCCACTTCTCGGGTAAGCGCCGAGAGTGGGAGCTGGGCATGCCGGCAGCGACCCAGACGAGGAAACGAGCTTGATGCTCGGAGCGGTCAAGTAGCCGGATCCTGCGTTGATGACTTTGAGCACGTACTGGTAGGGAGCAGCGTCGGCAGCGAAGCCCTTGCTGGCTGCTGTCGAGCTCGCAGACGGGCCGTTGGTGTAGGGGTCCGCGCTGGTGTCGATGTAGTCGAGCAAGACCTCTGCCTGCACTCCGCCTGAGGGGGGAGGCTCCACGAGGACGCGCGGGGGCTGACAGAGCGAGGCGGACGCGAACGTCTCGTTGCCTGTGATCTTGAAGATCAAGGAGCCTCGCGGGCCTTGGAAGCCCTGGCTGCGTCTTGCCGTGTAGACGTTGCTGGAGGAGTACGCCGACGGCCCGCTCGACACGCGCATCTGCAGCGTCTTGCGCGTCCTGTAGTCTCCTGCTGCTCCGTCCGCCGGCGAGCAGACTTGCAGCCCGTCGCGGTTGCTGGGCGAGAAGAAGGCGCTGCTCGCTACCGACTGCTCGCACGAGCCCGAGCACTCTCCGCTCACCGTTGCCTCCACCTGAAGCTCTGAGGCAGTGCACACCTGGTTGGCGATGGAGTTGGCGTTCTTGTCAGCACAGGCGCTGCTGGAGCATCCGCTGCAGCTGAAGGTCGCGATGGGTCTGGAGCCCGAGCTCTGGTATCCGTATCCCTCGTGGGTGATGAGAGCTCCGTCGAGAGTCAGGCCTGTCTGCTGTGCCACAGTGCCTGAGGCTATGACGAAGCCCGAGTAGACGTTGGTGCCCTGGTACGCCGTGTTGAGCGAGAAGAAGGAAGGCTTGCAGAGCGTCTGCTGGCTGCTGCTGAGGTCCGCAAAGTCTTGTCGGTAGCTCTTGACCGCCCCTCTGACGCTAAACTCCATGTCGACAACGATGGGGATGTTGGCGTACCCTTGACCCTGCTGTACGATCTCGTAGCTCGGAAGGCTCGCGCCCGCAGCTTGGGAGACTTTGATCTTGAGCACCTGCCCTCCTGGCCGCTGCGGAGAGCTGAACACCAGCACCGACCCATCGCAGCTGAAGAGATTAGTCACGGTCGTAGGCCCGTTGTAGTGCACTACCCCATCCTCACCGCTTACAAGCCTCGACCCCGAGACAGGAAAGGACCAGGTGGGGACCGCCACGGCGTTGGCATGAGCGTCGACCAGACCTTTGGCGTTGATAGCTGACGGGCTTATCTTCACGCTTGTGAACCCGAACGCAAACCCCGACACCCCCTGCTGGGGGACCGTCACTGCTGTGACTCGAGAGCTGTTCCACGAGCCGCCTGCCCTCAGCATCGTCTGCGTGACTGCAGTGCTGCAAGCCTTGTTGAAGCCGACCACCACCGGCGAGTCCATGGTAGAGTGGAAGGCGGGAGCCTTCGACGATGACGTCAGCAGCGCCGACTGCATGCCAGTGTACGAAGAGGCTCTCGAGCCGGCCATGTGAACGTCTGAGGTCGCGAAGCCTAGGATCGCCCGGGCGCTGCCGTCTGTGCACGGCAGGGTCACAGCTGGCGGATACTCGTACCCGGACCCTCCGTCGATGACCTCGATCGAGGTGACGCCGCCGTTGGCAGCTGTTTGAGCCCTCGCGGTCCTGCCCGAGGGCGGAGGCTCGATGGTGATGGGTCCTGTGCAAGACGACGACGGTAGAGACGTCACGACTATCGCAGCCACGTATCCTGTTCCGACCTCAGCGTTGGACTTCCTCGCATCATATCGCTTGTAGAGAGCGACCGCGGGGAAGACGGTCGAGTGCAGGCCAGTAAGGGAGTCGAAGTGATCTCGCTGGGGGTGGTACATCATCAGGTTGGAGTCTGCTGTCACCCGCAGACGAGAGGTGAAGTTGTGAGACAAGTGCGCTATGGCAAAGGCGTCACAAGGCGTGTTTGAGTTGAGGTTCGTAAGCGTCACGGTAGGCGGGAAGAAGTACCCTCTGCCCGCGCTGGTGAGGGAGATGCTGGTGATGGACCCTCTGCTGACAGTCGCGATTGCCATAGCCTGAGAGCATAGAGAGCTGTCGGACGAACAGACCGGGGTGTTGGTCAGCCCATCAGTCACCCCGTCCTTGTCGGGACTGGAGATGGTGACCTGGACGTTGGCGCTGCAGCTTGTTCCTGGAGTCACGATCTCGATCCGCTCGATGCCTGACCTCTGCCCCTCGAGCATGAACACGCCCGACAAGCTCCTGCCAGAGGTGCAGGTGCCGTAGAACCTCCCGGGTCGGAGATAGCCCGTACCCCAAGTAGAAGGAGGAGCAAACACAGGCACGCTCCCTCCGACGCTTGTCATGGTCTCAGCATGGTTGACCGTCACCCCGTCGGACGCCTGGGGTCTCTCGATGTCGCTTCCCTGGATGGTGCAGGTGTCGCCTGACGACATGGCACCGCCGAGCACAAGCATCCGCGAAGCAGCAGAGCCCGCTAGCCTGACGTTGCGAAAGCTGACGGGCGTCGCGAACTGAAACCTCGTCCTCTCTCGGATGGTCTTGGAGGCGTCATCTGTAGAGGGAGTGACGAACGCGTTGGGGTTGCTGGGGACCGACTTGAACCGGTAGCCGGGGATGCTGATGCTGACGCTCTCGCCCTGTCGGATCCACTTGCCCTTCGCCACCTGCAGCTGCAGCTGCGTGTAGATGGTGTAGGGCTTGTTGGCCAGGTCGATGCTTCTAGGCTTGTTGCCCTTGAGGTCTGCCACCCAGTAGACGCCGCCTGCTCCCTGCTTGATGACGTACTCGCTGGACCCGATCATCGCTGTCATGCCGGTGTACCGACCGACCTGCTCCTTGGGCACGACCTGACAGTCGCTCAAGAAGGAAGTCGGAAACTCTTCCGCCACCACAAAGCATTGTCTAGCTGGGTTGTAGTCGAGGATAGACTGGGTGACAACGGTGCTCGTCACGTTGGTCAAGGAGACGTCAAACACTGGAAGCTCAAGCTGCTGGACTGTCGAGGGCAGGCCGACACTTGGCTTGAGCGAGGTGGTGATGGTGGGGATGGACGTGTATCCGCTGCCTTGAGACGTGAGGCTGGCACTCGCCACAGAGACAAGCACTCGCAGCTGGGTGTTCTTCCCGGACACGGTCGCATACGGATATCCGGAGTACAGCCCGGGGGCAGTGACATGCACAGCTGGGCTGGTGCTGTAGAGAGAAGAGATGGTAGCATTCGCCGGCAGGACTTGGTAGGTAGCATCGAAGACGATCGTGTCACCAGCTGCCAACAAGCTGCCTGACACGTACTGGACTCCCACCACCTGGTACAGCAGCGTCCCTGTTGCCTGATCGGTCGCGCCAGATGCCACAAACGTCGGCGCGGCTCCTGATACTCCCGAGCTCTCCGAGTATCTCCCGCTGATGACCACAAGGCCCCCGTGCCGCACTCGCACGCTTGTGACCTGACCGCCGGCTGTCACCGTGTGCTGATTGTTGCGGCACTTGAGCTGCATGCCGACATAGTCCGACGGTTGAAGGAGGTTGACGCTGGTGTTCCTGTAGCAGATGTCCTGCGTGTACCCTAACGACGACGAGGCTCCGTTGGTCACCTTGGTCAGCACCAGCGTCTTCGATGGACCCCCGAAGGTGATGTCGCTGTCCGGAAGGCCCCACGGGCAGGACACGCGGCTCCAGCACAAGTCCTTGTTCTTGTTGTAGCCATCGTCATCCCGCGACAGCACAAACAAGCCGTCCACGTCTCCGTCTCCTGACCGATGCCTGTTCCCGTCCGCCACCCAGCCGTTGCTGATGTATGCTCGAGCGCGATCTTCCTGGTAGTAGTTGAGCTCCCACTCCAGCTGCGTGGTGAAGGTGGTGAAGGCCGGGTTGGGCGACGACGTCACGCCGAAGATGGGACCCGTGACAACGTCGTAGGCAGGCAGGTTGACGAGGAGCGTGTCGCCTTCGTAGAGGTTATGCTCGGGAGTGACCGTGAACACGACATCTCTGCTGGGCTGCTCCTGGAGCTGCATGCTGGACTTTGCTCGGACCTCGTAACCACTGTCTAGCGTCGCAGACACAAATGATAAACCCGACGTGACCGTCAGAGCTTGAGCGCTGGCGGCAGTGCCCTGGTTGACCAGCTGCAGCTGGACTGTGTAGATAGAGTGATCGTAGACGATCGCTTCTGCTTGCGCGCCGCTCCCGGAGCCCGAGGGGTCGACGATCAAGACTCGAGGACGCATCGTGTAGCCTGAGCCAGGCGCTGTCAGGCTGATGGACGTGACGGCACCGGAGATCACGGTCGCGGCTGCTGAGGCAGAGCTGCCGGCAGCAAACACTACCCCAGCAGCTGTGCATGTCGGCTTCGTCCAGAACTCAGCTCCAGGCGTAACGTCGCATATGATCACACTAGCATACTGATACCCCGACCCTCCCGCTGTGACCTCCACCTTGTACAGGCCCTTGGATCGGCGAGCATTGACGTTGTAGAACGGGTCGTAGACGGAAGATGAGTACTGCGTTGACGCCCCGGTGTACGAGATCTGTATCGTGTTGTCGAGGTACTTGCATACGCTGTTGAACACAGCCGCAGGCGCTATCCCGTTGGCGCGATGCTTGTTGGTAGCGGCATTGACAACCTGGCCGTTCCTAGCTATCGTACATGGGATGTCCGATGATCCAGCGTTCTTCATGCTGACAAACGATCCGACTGTGATAGTCTGACCCGAGGTGAGAGGATAGTTAGGCTGTAGCTCCATCGTCAACCAGACTGTGCTGCCTGTCACATTCGATCCCGACCTGATGTTGGACGATATGAACTTGCGATCTGAGATGTAGCCCGCACACCCTGACGGCTCAGACGTGTAGCCGGCTACCTTCCTGGTCACATCATTGTTGCAGAGATACGACTGAGCTCCTCGGTACACGGCAGGTGCAGACGGTGAATCTACTGTCAGCGAGACCTGAGGGCAGGTCGCTTGTCCTGTCTTGACGTTGGTGAGCTGGAAACAAAACTTGTACTTGGAGTTCTGCTGCAGCGACTGTGACGGGCCCAGCTGAAACTGTATCGTTGACTTGTCATACGTCGCGTAGTTGTCTTGCGGGCTAGCCCCAACTGTCTGGAACAGCCCGCTGGTAAGAGGCGATACCCCATACTCATCGTACAAGGCTACTTTGGTACCGGAAGAGAACATGTCCAAGCCCGTCAGAGTGAAGGTCGTCGGCGCATTGATAGACTTGCTGGGTCTCAAGGTAATGCAAACAGGGTTGACAGCTCCAGGAGCCGGACTCAACTGCCCGATGTCATACTTGTTGAGCAGCTGCCTCGTCAAGTAGAGAGCGTGCAAGTCTTTGCGCATCGGTGACGCCATAAGCTGTGGGCTCGACAGCTTGTTCTCAGCAAACTGACATGACACGGAGACAGAAGGGCTGGCCTGCTCCGTCACGCCATTCGTCAAGGTGTAACTCCATGCATATGTCCAGCCAGCATGCATGCAATTAGACGGTCGACCCTTGACAGGCAGCTGGCAAGCTCCTGGAGCAAGAGTGACTACGAGCACTCCTCGTGCTTTGTCCCAGCTCGACTTCTGGATGTTGGGGAAGTACTGGTCTGTGATGGCAGCAGCAGACAAGGACGTCACGGCTGTGTCGGCTCCTGTGAGACCAGAGATGGTGATCTGAGGACTGTAGACGGAGCTCAACAGGTCCATGTTAGACCTCAAGGTGACGGTAATGACGTTCTTCTCCTGCACGACCGAGGTTGACTGGGCGATAACTCGAGTCAGGAAGCTGTAATCGTACGTCTTGAGCACGCACACGTCTCCGTCTGTCTCACCGTCCTCGAGGGCTCTATCGACACGGTTCTGCACCATGTTGACCGTCTGCGTGACCAAGCGGTTGCCAGGGCCAACACCAGAGAAGCTCATGGTCACTGATTGACAAGGGTTGGAGACCTTGGGGTTCTTCAGCCTGAGAGCGAACACAATGTCCTGCTGCTGAGGGATCGAGTAGTACATCTGACTCGCAACATCGTCCTGGTTGACGGTCAGGACGGCTGATCCAGACGACCAGCTTGTCGTATGATGGAGTGTACCTCCCGTAATCTGGTCGATGAAGTGAGCTGTTGGCGGATCAGACTCGGGCTGTAGCTGCATCAAGCTCCAGTCGTATGACGGACAAGCCTTCACGAACAGCGCGGTTGTCGTTTGAGATCCCTGTAGGCCTGAGATAGTAATCTGGGCCAGGTTGTTCTGACCTTGGGTGTTGGAGAGCGTGGAGACACGAAAGTTGCTTCTCAGCGTCACGCAGATGTAGTTGGCAACGTCAGGACGGGTAGTCGATTGTCCGATCTTGTACTTGATAAACCCAGGACTCAGCACCGTGCCGACTGTGTTGCCGATGTTCTCCACAGCCTCCGCGCTCACCACGTCTCCTCCTTTCTGCATACTGACAGTCATCGAGCACGCCGGGTGAGCCAAGTCCAGGTTCCGCCAAGTCCATGACAGAGCGTAAGTACCGCGAGCAACGAGACTCAAGCTGCTCGCCACAGTGATCTTGAGAGGTCCCCCGCCACTCCAGTCCAGCCTTGAGCCTGGCCAGTAGTCGGCAAGGTCGACCTCGCTCGGGTTTCCAGTACATGTGTCGGTCAGCGGCGTCCCGCCGTTGAGCCTGTTGCTGACTAGAGAGACATAGGCTGAGTTGCTCTGGGAGCCACAGAGGCCCTGAATGCTGATGACCGACCCTACCTCGACGTTGAAGTTGGGCCGGAGCGTCACAAAGAGGTTGGTCAGTGAGCCAGGGTCGCTTGAGCTTTGAAACATCGACACCCTCAGCTTCTTGCCCACCACCTCCAAGATCCTCGACGACGAGTCAAACGAGGTCGGCGCAACCGTGATCGCTACAGACTTGGGTAGCGTACAGAAGTCATTGGTCAGACACGCCTGCCCGGACATTGACACTTTGAGGTCTCGAGACGACTGAGGGTTGCCACCCGTCACAAGACTGAAGGAGAAGGTCAGCACCTCTCCAGCTTGGATGTAATGCCCGGGTATGAGCTGAAAGGTCAGGGTCCCGTCAGCCTTGAAGTCTGCTGAGCCGACGGTGTTGGCGGTGGTGGACGTTCGAAACCTCGCAGGCATCAAGTCCTGCACGGGGCTTGAGCCTTGGCATTGACACTTGTTCTGAAAGAGCCGCACGGGCTGACTGGTGGTAGAGGCTCCCGTCAGTCCGGTGAGAGTGATGGTGGTGGGATTGACGCCAGCCGAGTAGAGGGTGGCCGAGCTGATCAGAGTGACGGTGATGCAGACAGCTTGATTGGGCCCATCGTTGTTGCCTGACGCTGCCGCATAGACGAAGGCTGGAGGAGCTACGGTGCCGACGGCTCCTGCTCCTTTCCTGGTAGGGATGGGAGGCAGGTCCGTACCAAACCTCACTGAGCGATACTGGTCGAAGGGAACTTGATACACCAGGAGATCGCTAGTGCAAGGCGTCGACGGAAAGTCACTGATCGCCCTCACCGCACAGCCTCGTGAAGATCCAGATGCCTGATACACGGCCACATTCGCTAGCTGATACCAGTGCTCGTCTATCCCTCCGATGGGCGGGAGAGGGCCCAGCCCGTTCTGCTTGCCGTGAACGTCATAGTTCTGATACAAGGAGACCTTGCTGATGTACACGCCTGTGATGGGCTGGGATGAGGACATGAGGAGACGGAGCGTCTCTTTCTGTGAGTCCCAATGACACATGGAGAAGGAGTTTGCTTGGAGCTGCTTGAGATCGAAAGCGTTCGACGAAAGGTCCTGGGTGATCCCAAAGCATCCTCCCACTCCCGGACCAGCCTCGAGCGAAGACTGGCTTGACACAGGGAGACCTGCAGCCCATGGCTTGGACACGCTCTCAGATATGGTGACGACTTGACCTTGCTTCATCCACATGACGCTTGTCTCTGCGCTGCCAGATCTGTATGCGCCGAAGAGGTTTGATCCTCCTGAAAAGCGCGGGAGATAAACTTCGATGACGGTATCCGATGCAAGAATGTCACTCCCTTCGCTCCAAGCTCCCAGTGACCCCCAGTAGATCTTGAGGTCTGTCGCTTTGAGGTCTGACGCGCCTCCTTCCATCTGAAGCTGAGCCGTCTCTGCGACTGTGTACTTCATCCCAGACTGCGAGACGACAGCAGCATGCGCAGGACAGCTGATGGAGAGGACAAGCAGCAAGATCGCCTGAGAAATTGTCATTGTTTGCTTTCAATGCAATCGAAACAAGAGCACCTCTCGCACACGAATATTGGCCAGCATGGGTACAAGTGCAGCACACTCGTGAGAAGCGTGTGATTCCTTTCTGCGTTGAGATAGAATCAGTGATTCATTGCCTGAGGTAGAGGGACCCATGTTACATCCTTCTCCCTTTTTCTTCTTGTGTTCCAACCATCACAACATTTCAATGATTTTCTAATAGCATCCTCACTCATAGTTTCATTCTTATCTCTCGGATGATACCATCAGCCTAGCTCCTGAACTCGAACAAAGCTTAGAGTTCAGTCTTACATCCTAGATCGCCTGCACTCTTGACTCTACCTCATGACTCATGTACATTCTCCTTGTCTCCCCCACACACACATGCATTCCCAACCCGGTACCCTGCTTATAAGTAGGTCCGGCTCCCCATCCGTCCGAAATGGTCACTGTAAAAAATGTAACCGAGACCCCTTCAACCCCAGTGATTTCTTAAGTGACACACCAATTGAAATCGCCCTAGGTGTGTCCCCTGCATATCCAGCGCAACGGTCCTCTGTCTACTTCTGATGTTACTTTCGCTGGCCCGGTGAAGAAAATCCTAGGTGACTATCTCATGCGATTTCTTAAGTGACAGACTAATTGAAATCGCCCTAGGTGTGTCCCCTGCATATCCAGCACAACGGTCCTCTGTCTACTTCTGATGTTACTTTCGCTGGCCCGGTGAAGAAAATCCTAGGTGACTATCTCATGCGATTTTATAAGTGAGAGACTAATTGAAATCGCCCTAGGTGTGTCCCCTGCATATCCAGCGCAACGGTCCTCTGTCTACTTCTGATGTTCGCCGTGATGTAAAAAACAGAAAAAAAACAGAGGCAAGTAGACAGAGGACCGTTGCGCTGGATATGCAGGGGACACGCCTAGGGCGATTTCAATTAGTCTCTCACTTATAAAATCGTGTGAGATAGTCAGCTCTGTTCAGCGATATCAAAAAACAGAGGGGGGTAATAAATGACCACAGTAGATGTGCGCGGGACCCAAACAAAGTAATTGTTGGAGGCAACGAATATGTGGCTGATGGAATTGTAACGAATGCACCTTTGTAGAGATCTGTTCACCCGGTGGCGGCGCTACACAAGATGAACTTCAAGAAACGTCTTTCAGATGTGAAGTACCATACATTTCAGATATTAAATAGCTTACGAGTTGAAGCATCAAAGAATTATGAACCTTTTCCCTGGTTCAACCAGATATAAGAGTGATATAGACACATGCAGCGAATGTGATCTTTAGCTTCATCTGAATATTAATTCAGCTTAGAGGGAAGATGCTGTTAATGACATTGACGCAACACGACTCTCGCCTCTTCTCTTCATGAGATCGTTCAACTGAATCACCATTGAATCCCCAGATCGGAGATCAGGTCAGGCTTTCAACAGCTGGATCATTCAAGAGTGCAGAATTGTGTCCGAGTGCGATCTACATTTTCAGATTGATCTCAACAACTGGAGTACTGCGACTACGACATCAAGTCACTTCGACCTCAAATGGATCGAGACTCCTCCTACGACATCGTCGTCGCCCTAGAAGCATAGCACACTCATCACCAGGGACTCGAGCAGGGAGCTGAGAAAATCCTTGCCAAGCGCACCCATTTACGTGGTCCCCTACATGTGCGGGCACGGTGTGCGGTATGAGCCTTTGGTAATATACAGGGGCTCAAGTGTTTAGAGGACAATCTTTTTGTTGCAAACCCACCTGTATTTGTACACGTAATCTACAAATGAACGAAAGCTAAGGTGTGAGTATTCTAGAGATTGGTATAAAGGAACACTAGGAACTCAAATCACTATACCATGAAATCTTGTCTCAAATCACTATACCATCAATCACTGTACCATGAAATCTTGTCTCAATCCTTCTAGATCCCATGAAGTCTTGCAAGGTACGCAATTTGTAGTTTGGGGAAACTATTCGAGTTTGATGTCAGGATGCAAGTTTCTTTATTTGCCTTCATAGAAACCTAAAGAATACATTAAAATGTCTCTTCACCATTGTTGTCCTTCAAAATTCAAGACACGTCAGGGCCTCAGCTCCATCTGTGGTAGCCTAAACCTTGATTTTGAAAGGTCGGTTCTACTACAAACTGACTTCTTACAGTGAAGCCATCTGCACTTACTGGGGATCCCTGTACCAGAAGCGGAGCTGCTTGTTGTGCAGGCGGCTCAAGGGTGACATACCTATTCTCCTCATTCCTTCTGTTCCTCTCCTTGTAGACCATCCAGCCGATAGCCACCAGCACCAGCCCTGCTCCCACTGACCCGATGGCGATCCCTGCGATCGCGCCCGAGGACAGAGCAGGCGGCGGTATCAATGATATGCTGAAAGATGTAGCGTTGGGGATGCTCCTCTGCGAGAAAGCCACGTTCAATCTCGTCAACGTCTGAGATGCGTTGGCTTGTACTGACTCGACAAAGCCCGAGGGGTTGTCCACCTTCAAGTCTGCCGAGAAAGAGAGAGATTGGTTGGACCGTCGTTGCACGTATCCGATGACCGTCGGGCTGTTGACATCGGCGACGTTGAGTCTGAGTCCCTCCGCCAGCGCTTGCTTGATCTGGTCGAAGTTGGAGCTGAAGAAGGTGTCTGACATGGGCGAGACGACCTGCAATCGAACCGCAAAGCCGGAGGCCGAGCTTGAGGCTGTGTAAGTAGGTGGAGCAGCTGGGGCTGAAGGCGGACTTGGAGCTCCACCTCCACCTCCACCACCGCCGCCGCCTCCACCTCCTCCTCCACTGCCTCCACCACCACCGCTGCCACCTCCTGATGGAGAAGGCGGTGGTGGAGGAACATTCGGAGAGGGAGGAGAAGGAGATGAAGGAGAAGAAGGAGGAGTAGGTGAAGGAGCTGGAATAGGAGAAAGTGGAGTAGGAGAGGGCGAGGGCGAGGGCGAGAGAGGGGATGGAGTGGATAAGCCAATCGTCGAGCTTGTGGTCAAACCAGTCGACGAAGAAGCCGGAGAAGATGAATCGCTATTCGAGGGAGGATTTGCACCAAGAGGAGTAAACCCCGAAAAATGATCGATCAAAGCCTCCAAGACCGGAGGAGTCGCGTTCGGTCTTGGGGTAGAAATCTGTCGCTCCCACGGATTCAATGACGATGAGTTGTAGTAGAACACGTAGGGTCGAAGATTCGCTGGTATCTTGTCAGGATTGTACGGGATGCTGATGGTTATCGGCTTCTTGAACCGAAGACCAGCTGGAGTAAAGATGATCACGGGCCCAGCTGGTACGAGCGTCTCCGTAGTCCCTTGAGATAGGTTAAGACTTGACGCGTCGTAGACCGCCACGCTGATGGTCTGAGACCCCAGCAGAGCCCCAGCTGGAAAGCTGACCGAGAGCCCGCCCGATCCTGAGATAGTTGCTGCCTCACCTGGCGCAATGGACTTTGTTTGCACCTGAGAAGGAGTTCCCAGACTCTGAGAGCAGCCTGGCCCGAACTGCCCCGCATTGCAGACACAATATTTATCTGTGACCACACCGTAGCATTTGTATTGACAGTCGCTGCCGTACAGTGCGATCCCTTGGCCGTCCTTCCCGCAAGAGCTGGGTGCGAGGGCGACTGTGGCGAGGCCGCTTGTGAGGTTTGCATTGTAGACCAGATAGGAAGGAGCAAAGCTCACACAGTCCGAGCACACAGCGCCAAGCGTGATCGGATCTCTGCCGTATGATGGGTTGACGACCTGCACAGTGAAGGAAGTGGAGTTGACCTCAGTCTTGACAAACACGGTAAGCTTGCCCGCTGTATCCGACCAGAGAGCATAAGACAATATGTCATTGCCTGAGACTGAGACATTGTCGGGGTTGCCGTCGATAGTGACATTGAGACCAATGATGGAGAAATTGCTTCCAACCTTGAGAGGAAAGTTGGAAGTCAAGAAGATGGTCAGCTGGTTCAGCATCGTTGCATACTGTGTTCCGCTCAGCACGGAGAGTCCGGTCCACTGGGGAGTAGCAAGCCATGTACACAGAGACAGATGCTCGCTGACTTGCGCAGGAGTCGTCGACGGAGAAGACATGTCCGGAGTAGTTTCCGGAGCAGAGATAGCTTCAGTAGCCGAGGGAGAAGAGACGACTGGACTGCTTGAGGAGGAGGAGATTATTGGAGGGCTAGAGGAGGAAGACATCACCGGAGTAGAGGACGAGGAGGAGATGATCGGAGTACTTGAGGAAAACGCTATCTCCGAGGTACTGGAAGAGAAGGATATCACCGTGGTCTGGAAAGGTGCAGGCGTTGTTTCCGCAGGTGTGCTGGTCAGAGGCGACGAGAAGATCTCCTTCGTGGTCTCCACCGGATTGCTGCAGGTCCAGTATGGCTCAACTCGACACAGCGAGCTGCAACCATCGCCAGAGATTGTGTTTCCATCATCACAAGTCTCACCAGGGTCGAGAACTCCGTTTCCACACAACTGAAGAGTCGGCACGGGAGTACTCAAGGATGGTGTACTGAAGGCTGACGAAGAGATGACGGGAGAGCTGGAAAAAGTCGATGAGACGACCGGAGTAGTCGACGTAGCAGACGAAGTAGACGATGAGATGACCGGAGTTGTGCTCGGAGCAGAGGAGATGATCGGGGTGGTGGTGGAGGAGGACAAGACCGGAGTAGGGGAGGAGGAGGAGAGGACCGGAGTAGAGGAGGAGGAAGAGGAGATGACTGGAGTAGAACCAGTGAAGGAAGAATTGACCGGAGTGCCTGAAGGAAAGGGAGAGATGACCGGAGTACCTGAAGGAAAGGGAGAGATGACCGGAGTAGAGGAGGAGGAAGAGGAGATGACTGGAGTGGAGGAGGAGGAGGAAAGGACAGGGGTAGAGGAGGAGATGATCGGAGTGGAGGAGGAGGAGGAAAGGACAAGGGTAGAGGAGGAGGAGATGATCGGAGTAGATGAGGAGGAGGAAAGGACAGGGGTAGAGGAGGAGATGATCGGAGTAGATGAGGAGGAGGAGAAGACTGGAGTAGAGGAGGAGATGATCGGAGTAGAGGAGGAGGAGGAAAGGACAGGGGTAGAGGAGGAGATGATCGGAGTAGATGAGGAGGAGGAAAGGACAGGGGTAGAGGAGGAGGAGATGATCGGAGTAGATGAGGAGGAGGAGAAGACTGGAGTAGAGGAGGAGGAGATGATCGGAGTAGATGAGGAGGAGGAAAGGACAGGGGTAGAGGAGGAGGAGATGATCGGAGTAGATGAGGAGGAGGAGAAGACTGGAGTAGAGGAGGAGATGATCGGAGTAGATGAGGAGGAGGAAAGGACAGGGGTAGAGGAGGAGGAGATGATCGGAGTAGATGAGGAGGAGGAGGAGATGATCGGAGTAGATGATGAGGAGGAGGAGGAGAAGGCTGGAGTAGAGGAGGAAGACAATGCTGGAGTAGGGGAGGAGGAGGAGGAGATGATCGGAGTACTTGAAACGAACGTAGATTCCCAGGGAGCACTCTCAGAGCAGGTGAGAGGTACAAGTGAACACATCACAAGAAGATGCCATACAAGTGTCTTCCTCCCCCACATCGCCGCAACCCTCGTCTGCATGCTCGTAGCCCCCACCATCCCCATGCGCTGATCCCGTCGGAGCGGACCTATCTCCTCAGTCATTGGGCCCAGGCAGATTTCGAGGTTAAATGCCCGACCAGTCATTGAAAGGGCAGCCATCAAAGGGGTAGGGTGGTGGCTTTGAGGTCCCCTTCTCCACCCACGAGTTGCACCTAGATACCAGGGGTCCTATCTGGTCGAATTGCATCTGGGAGGGGTGGTGTAGAGGTAGAGGGTGACTTCTATCACGGTTGGTAGTCCTCAAGAGGGGACCAGGGGTGGGTACCGGTAGGTACTCGCTGTTAAGTTGGCGCTGGTTGATGGGGGGTGGGGGTGGAGAGGCGCATTGTTGGAGTATGCGAAGAGTCATGATGACCCCACCCCCTCAACCCCCTCCTCAAATGCGCCTCAAGCATCGAAACTTCGACCCACCTACCCCTCACTTGAGCCTTCACAGTCAACTTTACAGTCACGGAGTTGTGCTCAGTGAGGGGTAGGGTCGGGGGTCGCTCCCGACCCTCTACCACCCCCCCTCCTCCTCAACTTTGCTTCTATGATGATCCGTTGTGGCCCCAGACCCTACCCCCTCTTGTCCACCTCAACTGTAGGAGCCCCACCCCCTCCATGACAATCCCGAGCCCCCTGGCACCATGACCAGTCAATTTTCTCACGTACTCTTGCCAAGGACAAAGTCAGTAGTAAATTTCTCCCTCCCCCTCTACCTGTGGAACGCTAGCGACTCCTGTCATCACCTGCCTCGAGCACCCACCTCGAGATCTGTTCTTGACAAGTACCGTGACATCGCACAAGGGGTTAGCCGGAGCAGACGCCGGGCTGCAAAGCGGGCCAGGCCGAACTTCATGATCACTTCTCATACGACTGAGACAAGTGACTTGAGCGCTAGTGACCTCGAACTATTAGTGACAAATGGTTCTTCGATGGTTGACGCGGAGGCAATCAAAGTATATTTTCAGAGTTTAGATCACTTACTAGAGGATTCTAGCGAAGAGCATGTTTTAGACATCGGCATTGGGATAATCCCAGCCAGATCTGCTTCATTAGATAATGATAATGATAGATCACATTTGATCCCATCGCAAGATACATATCATGAACAAAGTGATTCTTTTCTGACTTACGGGTGACATCTCGGGCATTCCGATGTAACACCATGCAAATCCCATATTTCAGCTGCTAGCAGAGACAAGCTCCTCCAGGCCCTCGACATGCCCCGGTCATCTGAAGCGCGACTCTTGTTTGATGATCTGCTGTCTCTGTACATTCGTCGGGTATGAAAATATTTGCATTCTCTCTACCAACTTGATAAGTACCATCAGCTGCTGCTGCATCCTGGTGGAACTCAAACATGGCACTACCTGCAAGCTCGATAAGAGGTGGGGGGCTGGCACTGTTCTTCACATTCCAATGCTGGGTAATCAACATTTGTTGCTGTATGCATGGTTGGATGTATGCAGTTCAACCTCCTGCAAATGCAGCAAGAATGTGATCAGAATGCAGATCGTCTCGGCGCAACAGAAGTCCATGACGATCGTTGTGAAGTGCATGCTCCATCCTAGTAATCACGCATGGCATCGCAAGGATGACACTTTTCGCATGTTCTCTCTTCAAGATCGTCCTGCAGGCACGTACGGTATTCGGCGCATGCTCTGTCAGCTCAAGGCGTCCCTGCCCTCCCCTGCCCTCGTCCTCCTCCTCCCCGCCCCCACCCCTTCCTGACCTTCCCCCGCCCTGTAGTAACTTTCTCAATAAACTTTACTCAACTGGGAAGACCTGAAGTGCCCGTCACATCTCCGTAATTTAACTCAACTCTCCGATTTCTTTGTAATTTAACTCAACTTTGAGTAAAAGGGCTGACGGTAGTACCGGACGATGATGCTTCGGAAAGATAATTACGGAGTACTGAACGGCTCCAGCCCCGGCCCGGGGGCCCGGGGGCCCGTCCCCGGTCCCTGCCGAAGCGCACCGGCCTCGGACTCGGGACTGATAGCCACCTTGAGAAGAGACTGACATGACACTGATCTCAGACCTCAACTCGTGTCAGACTGGACCCCTCCTACTCTCCTTCCGTCTTTCCTAGCTCACGTCCTCTGAGACTCATCATAACCTCAACCCCTGTCAACGTGTTCGATGTTCTCGGATGCCCGATTGACCTCTTGTGGGAGCTGGTGAAGTCCTGCTGGAGGAAGGACCCCTCCATCAGGCCCAAGTGCTGACTCAAACTTGGACCTGGTGTGACCTGCCGAGCTGCCCAAAAGGTTGGAGGCAGGTAGTTTGAAAACTGCAGCCAATGCGAGCAGAAGAAAAGCAAACACCAAGACGACATTCAACTTGATGAAGGGGCGCAGCGAGTTCAACGAGGCAAAGTCAGTGCATCTGAAGATGGATCAATGTGCGGGTGGGATCTGCATAATTGTATTTCTTCTTTCTCTCCTCTTCTCCAACGATGCAAACATTATCCGAGATGTTGTCAACTTTGCTGTAAGGCAGCCATGGCAGCAAGACTGGCAATGTACTACATCTAAACAGCCAAAACTTGACAACCTCAACCAAAAGAATCAAGTACATCATGACTGACATCAAGAAAGATCCCAACAATCCTCCTCTAATACATTGCAGATTCCGAGAAATCATTCGAATGGAACCCTTGCCTCTCTTCTCGAAGAACCTACTTCACTTTAAAAGCACACAACCTTTTAAAAAACACGATGCAGAGACACATGGACAAAGAGCATGTCCAGCGTTCCTGAACTTGAGCAGGCCTCTGATTCATGGTTGTCCCAGGTACAGGAAACTGGCTGTCCGCTCAATCGAAAGGTGATTTGTGAGAGATTCTTCATATTACATTCTGTTTGTGATGATGACGCCTCTTCAGGATCACATTCTCCATCAGCGAGGAAACAAGAGAATGGGACAGGAGTCGACATCACTCTGGATGCAGTAAAAATGCACTTGAAGTCTGTAACAGGTAGTCCTCTCATTGTTCAGACATGTACCTTAATACCTTGCAAAGGTTTGCGATCACTGTCTTGAGACGATCGCCACCCTGATTTTCAAGAGCGAGGAGAGCAAGATAAGCTTCGGTAATCCTGCAAATCCACAAAATCGACGATGTCGGAAAGATCTTAACTGCCATGCAGAGGTTTCGCACAGACAACGACGTCATCGCCAACTGCAGCCTGGCTCTCTCCAACATCGCGACATGCTGCGGCACATCGCGCGACTTCGTAGGTTGAGGTGGCATTCAAACTTTGCTTGATTGAATGACAAGATTTCCGTCTAACGTCCTTGTCCTTTCTCGCGCTTGAAAAGCCATTGGGAACCTGGCGACTCAGCGAGGTTTCAAGAGAGCCTTCTCTCAGTGCGGGGTATTCGCGGCAGTCATCCAGGGGATGAGGAACATGCTGGAAGTGCAGAAGGCTCAGATCAGCGGCTATCGCGCCCTCCTCAACCTTGCGTACGACGAGGAGAACAAACGGCTCATCTTCGAGGACGGCGGTACAGACCTGATTCTGTCCTCCATGCAGCAGCACGCCGGCAGCACCAGGGTGCATATGTTCGGGTGTTTGGAGCTGCACCAGATGATCTTCAAGAACGAGACGGTGAGGAGGCGCGTGCAAAGCAGTGGGGAAACGGAGTTGATCGCAAGAGCTGTTCAAGATCATGCGTAGGATTCTTCCCTGCTTGTATTGCCCTTGTATCCCTGTTTGCTGCGTAACGGTGTTTGACAGGCTCTGTGCGTTCCTGCCCAACAAATTCTTGCACAAGCCTAGCAGCGACTTGTTGTTTCTCCCTTGTACTATCAGAAGCCCCTAACCTTATCTCACCCTGCCACTTTATCTTGTTCGCCAGCATGCTAATAGTAGTTAGAGGGCTCCTCTCCCAGTCTTATCTCGTCAACCACGCTCCTCTGAAGAGAGAGGGAGTCAGAGAAAGGGAGAGAGAGAAAGAGAGGAGGAGTTTTTTAGAGTAGGAGGGAGAACGAGAAGGAGAGAGAGAAAAAGGCAGGGGGTTGCGGAGGCAGTAGTGAAAAAGGGAGGAAGGGAGAAAGAGAGGGAAGGAAAAATTGGTTGCTCAGATTAGGGGAAAAGAGAAGGTAGAGGAGTGAGAGGAGAGGAGGAATGGAAATCTGTTGAGGAGATGAACGAAGGAGACAGAGATGGTTTCCTATCTCCTTGTCTCCCTCAAGCCTTCCACCCGCTCCCCCACCCCCTCTCTCCCCCCACAGTGCTGCCACAGTGTTCCACTTTCCGTCGTGACCCTACCCCTTCTTGATTACCCTACCTGTCTTTAGAAATCAATTTGGTTTTCTCTACCCGTATCCTTTCCATTCAGAAATGGTCAAAATACACCACCATACCCCTTCCCATTTCATCCCACCCCATGAACATCTACCCCTACCCGTACTCCTTGAGGGACATTTCATGCCAAGAGTGCGGGGAGGAGTGAGGAGTGAAGAATGAGGGAGAGGGGAGCAGAGCAGAGCAGAGCAGAGCAGAGCAGAGCAGAGCAGAGCAGAGCAGAGCAGAGCAGAGCAGAGCAGAGCAGAGCAGAGCAGAGCAGAGCAGAGCAGAGCAGAGCAGAGCAGAGCAGAGCAGAGCAGAGCAGAGCAGAGCAGAGCAGAGCAGAGCAGAGCAGAGAAATGATTAAGAGATAAATCATAGATCAGAAGAAGGAAGAAGACGAGGGGTAACGCGATGCGATGCGATGTGAGGAGAGGCAGCGAAGAGAAGGAGAGAACAAGAGAAATAGAGCATTGATGAAAAGATGTCAGCGAGTGAGCGAGTGAGCGAGCGAGTGAGTGAGTGAGTGAGTGAGTGAGTGAGTGAGTGAGTGAGTGAGTGAGTGAGTCACAGTCAGTCGGTCGGTCGGTCAGTCAAACAGATCAACTTGTTTTGTGCTTTCTGAACAGAGTTGTATTTCTTCTCTCTGCCTTTCTTTCCTTCTATTCTCTTCACTTCTCTTCACTGCTTCACTCTTCCTCCCTTCTTCCCGCATTTACTTCTTTCTCTGCTCAGCGTCTTTCACTATCCACTCCGCTCCTTATTCCTCCTTGTTCCTCCTCCTCCCTCTAGGAGAGGAGGAAAAAGGAAAAGGGAGAGAGAGAGGAGGAAGAAGAAAGATAGGAGGAGAGAGGAGGAGAGAGGAGGTGGAGAGGAGGAGGAAGGATGAGGAAGGATGAGGGAGGAGGAGGAGCAGGGAGAGAAGGGCTTGGCACAAAAGTTCACGTGTTGATGTAATACCCAGCGATGTAGCTCTCGACAGCCCGATCATTTCCATACCTTATATTCATGACGGAGAGCACTTGATACTTGTACCCTTCGAGCAGTGTACTCTCTCTGCCCCATCTGCTCCTCAGGAACCTCAGAGCAGCAGCAACGAACTGCTCGTGCAGTCGCTCTGGCAACACCTTGGCATCAAAGTCGACAGCATGGAGGTACGACTCAACACTGTCGTAGAAGATGGGGTCCATTGAAGCACTCTTGCTCCTCGTTTCCCTCTCCTGTGCTGATCTCACATCATAGGCCGAGCAGTCCTGCTCGCTCTTGACCGGAGCCTGCCAGCCGCCGAAGAACCCGCGGAAGTCCGGGTCCTTGAACGCCAACCATCCCTTGCCAGCCTTTTCGATGAAGGAGACGAGCCGCGGGCTGCTGTGGACCCTAGAGTTGATCATGGAGCAGAGGTACAAGCAGGCGAAGACCTCGTGCACATGCAGCGGGGTGTGGTAGAAGAACTCGTCGAACGAAGCCTTGAAGACTCTCCTTCTTGGTGGAGCGAACCAGTCTTGCAGCTCCCTGCTCTGCTCTCCGTCTTGGAATGCCGCCCTCACCATGCTCTCAAGTTCCTCTTGGTTTTCGAAGAGATGTGACATGGAGCACAGGGGGATCGAATGGCTCTCAATGAATTTGGACTCGAGAGAACCCCTCCGGATGGTTTGTACAGACTCGACTGAGCTTGTGCATAGATGTTCCTTTGAGCTGTAATGAATCGTAACCATTCCCAGAGTCGGAATCTGTCCTCTGATAGTCTGGAACGAGGTAACGGTGAAGATATTACGAAGGCTCATGTTACACTGCAAGGCGTTCCAACCGTCCTTGAGCAGAGAGGACACAAGGATGCACCACACGTGAGTCTTGTGCAAGGAACCCTCTTGATTCAACAACTCGAGCATAGCGACAAGTGTCTCTAAGAAGCCGTAGAGGCTACATACCTTTGCTTCACGCAGCCAGTTCCGGTTCAACGTCAGAAAGCTGTATGTGTGGATTTGCCAGCATAGAGCAGGGCTCTGCTTGATTGCCTTATCCAGACATGCATTAAACTCCTCCTCATTCATCTTCAGGACGTTCCTTCCCAAGACGTCATAGAGGGGAATGTTCTTGAGGGAGCGGAGGGAAGCATCCTGGTCATGAGGCTTGAGGTGCTCATGCATCCAAGGATCATTGTGAACAAGACTGTCACGAGTCGCCTTCAAACCACACTTCTCCTTCAGCTTCTCCCCCAGGGAGGGCGAAAACTCTAACACATCCACCTGCATTGCCAGCCCGGGAATCTGGAGGGCAACTTGCCAAAAGCGGTATGGCTAAGGCAGAAAAACGGTCCACTTACCAAACGGGAGTCCCGGAGTCCGGGCCTTTCAACTCGCCGAGTCGCCCGGACCTTGCCGCATG
Organism: Guillardia theta CCMP2712; assembly: GCF_000315625.1. Lineage (NCBI taxonomy): Eukaryota > Cryptophyceae > Pyrenomonadales > Geminigeraceae > Guillardia > Guillardia theta. The sequence goes on from NW_005434528.1 coordinate 147,814, forward strand.
CCGGGCCCAGGACAGCCTCCACCAAATTGCTAGGTATCTCCTTAATTGGTATCTGCTGCCCCCAATTTTGACTTACCCCCCATCCCACTCGAGGCTCCTACCCCCCCGTTCACACAAAAAGTACCCCCTGTTTTCGCAGAGTCTTCTACCCCTTGTTCGAGGAAATTCTCTTTGGGACCTTGACTGAAAACTTTTACTCATCCACGATTCAAAAAAAAAGGTGTGCACCCCTCACTCCTTGGACCCCCATTCTGATCACCCCTACCCTCACCTTCACTACCCCCACCCTTTGTTTTTGAATCAAATTCAAATTTTCCATGGACCTACCCGTGATTCTAGCCAGTTACATGTTATGAAGCCACCCCTACCTGTGGCAATATTGCTGTGAACTGTACCCTACCCTGTCGACACTCCCTCTGAATCGTACCCCTACAATCCAACACCCCCACCCCACCCCATTGGGCACACGCTGCCTCCTCCCGCCCTTCCCGCTCCTCTTCCATGCTGCCGCTCTGTAGCTTGCAGCCAACTTCGCATGCCATCCTACACCTTCCGGAGAGGATCTAGAGCATCAGAACAGCTCCTTCATATTCTACTTGCTTCCCCCTCCTCCTTGACCTCCTCCCTCCATTCTCAGCCCCTCCATGCTCCCATACCCCTAGCGCACTGCGGCTGGTTTGGTCAGGTTTTGAAATAGGGGAGAGGGAAATTCTGCAGGATTGCGCGAGGTTATCATGCGAACATCTTAATATTCTCTTGATTTAAACATCATTTCCATGTTTGCAAACAACATAGCATCATACAGCATGTTGTAAAATATCCATTCACTTTCAAATTGCCATGCAGTTCAAATTTTTACGTGGTTTGTTTTGTACATGTCTTTGCGAAGTGATGATATTTTGATTCTTGCTCTACATATTGATGATGTATATATTTTATGACCGTGTGTACTACTCATCTGCTTTGTTTTCCTACGCTATGTTCTAGTCCACCCTGTGATTAGCCAAATCCTTCGGCAGCATTTGGAGCGATGATGTAATTTTTACATGTTCACCAGCCATATTTCCTTGAAACCAGCTCGTGCTGTGTGGTTTTTCGTGAACAAAGCCAATTCTTCATATATTTCGGTTATGCTTCACTTGGAGTTGTAGCTTTCATACACAGACTGTGCTGTCCTTCATTTTACTCGCTTAATATCCGTCTCTATTCCGTGCTTTTCGTTTTTCATATTTTACAAGATTTGCGGACAAAGATTAATTTTCGATTGTATCATCATGTTGCTTCCATTCCTGATATCTCGTCTGAACAGACTCGCAAGTTCCCTAACCTGCAAGATTGTTCGAAGCAAACGCGCTGCTGTTCAGGGCTAGCTATACTCGCTTGTCAATGCCCCGCCACTGTGAGAGCCTGTTCGTCCGCAGATAGATAAGGCGGATCGGTGTTTTTCAAGGCAAAGGAGGTGGTTGAAAGGAGCAGCGCTCTTGCTGTGACCTGGCAATGTCGTCGGAACTCGAGAAGCTCCTTGATTTTGGATCACCTCTAGATGTTGCCCTTCTCGATCAGGTCAGGCTGGACTCGTACTGGTTTCATATTCGAGATTTCTGAATCATGTGAGGACAGGTGGTCATCGCGATGTACACTTGTAGGGATGAAGCTCAAAGGAAACAAATCAATGCCTTCATGACGGCATTTCAGGTTAGTTGACGGCCTCCTTACGTTCTTGCATGGCATCGTTATGTTTTGCCTTTGTTGACGGATGATGGTCAGGAACATCCGCAGGCTTGGACCAGGGTTGACACAATCTTGGAGCAGACCCAGTGCGATCAGAGCCGATTCTTTGTACTTTGATGTTTTTATGATGACTTTGATCTCATGATGTGCACAGGCTCTTGCAACCCTCGAGACATGTGTGAAACAGCGATGGAAGGTACCGGTTTTAGCTTGACCCTCCATCGCTTGACAATGTGGACAGGTGCTTCCACAAGATCAGCGAGAGGCCATCAAGGCCTACATTGTGAATGTGATTGTGAGGTGTGTTTCTCAATCATGTTGAACTCATGATCTTTCCACTCACTCGTGTACACCAGGTATTCGAGCGATGAAGCGACTCTTGTGCGAACAAAGACGCAGCTTGGAAAATTGAACTTGATTCTCGTCCAGGTGTGTTTCGCAAGGTGTGTCCGTTTTGGCTCACTCCATCCTTTTTTGTTGCAACAAAGATTCTCAAGCAAGAATGGCCCCACAATTGGAAGGACTTCATTCCCCAGATTGTAGAATCGGGCAAGACGAACGAAACTCTTTGTGGAAACAACATGCAGATTCTCAAGCTCTTGAGCGAAGAAGTTTTCGAGTTTTCCCTGAAGCAGCTCACCTCGAAGAAGATTGATGATCTCAAAGAAAGGCTCACACAGGAGTTCGAGTTGATCTATCAACTCTGCGAGTTTGTGATGCAGAATGCTAAGAATGTCATCACGTTGCAAGTAAGCAGAGGAAGTGTGAGGATGGCATGAACTCACTCCATTTGTCCCAGACTACCTTACAGTGCTTCCTCCGATTCTTGTTCTGGGTTCCGCTCTACTACGTCTTTGAAACTCCCTTGATCGAGATGCTCCTGCACAAGGTTGGATAGAATCTGTCTCGATGTCTCATGTCTGACGGGGAGGTTTCAAGTTTTTTCCACAACCGCAGTTCAGGAGCGACGCTCTGCAGTGTTTGACTGAGATCGCCGTGATCGAGCCCAAGGGTATTGATCCACGCTACCACCCCAAGATCCAGAAGACATATGCCGATTTCATCACAAACCTCAGCAACATCGTTCAACCCAACGCAATCAAGCAATATTATGAGGAGGTAATCACGATTGAACCTGCTTGCCGTGAATTCTGACGTGGGATCCGTTACTCAGGGAGAATCTGGCGAGGAGTTCGTGCAGCGCTTGACCTTGTTCCTGTGTACAATTTTGAAGACGCACATTGGCATTCTGGAGACTCAGGAACTAGTTCCATACTTGATTCAGGGGTTGCAGTACTTGGTCTTCATCTCCGAGGTCGATGATGACGAGATCTTCAAGATTTGTACAGAATATTGGAACTTTCTTGCCGACGACCTCTACCACAAAGAAGTTCTCCTGCAGAGAATGCCCATCCCTACGTTCTGCCAGCTCATGCCGAACCAGAATCCACGTCTTCAGACATACGCTCCAATCCTCACTGAGGTGCGGCGCATCCTGATCGAGAGGATGCCGAAGCCCGAGGAGGTGCTGGTGGTAGAGGACGAGAACGGGCAGGTCGTCAAGGAGCATCTCAAGGACGTCGAGGTAGTGGCTCTGCACAAGACTGTCCGTGAAACCTTGGTCTACCTGACCCACCTTGACCACCAGCAGACAGAGGAGATCATGATCGAGAAGTTAGGGCTGCAGGTGCACCCGGCTCCGGGGGGCCCTGGGTGGTCACGTCAGGGCCTGAGCACTCTTTGCTGGGCGATCGGGTCGATATCAGGAGCGATGCGGGAGGACGATGAGAAGAAATTCCTTGTACATGTGATCAAGGACCTGCTAGGGCTCTGCGAGATCGTCCGAGGGAAGGACAACAAGGCTGTGATCGCAAGCAATATCATGTATGTCGTCGGGCAGTACCCGCGGTTCCTCCGTGCGCACTGGAAGTTCTTGAAGACTGTTGTAAATAAGCTCTTTGAGTTCATGCACGAGACGCACCCTGGAGTCCAGGACATGGCGTGCGAGACGTTCCTCAAGATCTGCCAGCGCTGCAAGCAGCAGTTCGTCAAGCACCAGCCTCAGGAGCCAGCCCCTTTCATCGACCAGCTCCTCATCGGCCCGCACTCCACGGTAGCTGACATCGGCTCGACCATCGCAGACCTTGAAGCGCATCAGATCAACATGTTCTACGAGGCCGTCGGGTACATCGTCGCCGCCGAGCTGACGCCGGAGCGACGGGACCAGATCGTGCAGGTGCTGTTCAAGATTCCGAACCAGCGGTGGACCCAGATCATTGGGAGCGCCATGCAGGATCCCAACTTGCTGCAGCAGCAGGAGACGATGAGGGAGATCGCCAAGGTGCTCCAGATCAACGTGCGGGTGTCAAGCTCGCTGGGGAACCCTTACATCATCCAGCTGGAGTACATCTTCGAGCGCATGCTGCAGGTGTACAAGATGTACTCGGAGCAGATCTCGCAGGCGGTCGTGGGCAACCCTCTGTCCGCCAAGACGTCCGGGGTGAGGCTGATGCGCGCGGTGAAGAGGGAGACGTTGAGGTTGATCGAGACGACGGTTGAGAAGAGCGAGGAGATGCCAAGGATCGTCGCCCACTTCGTTCCCCCGCTGGTGGACTACGTGCTGGCTGACTACCAGAGCAACCACCCGGAGACGAGAGACCCTGAAGTGCTGTCTGTCTTCGCTGCGATCATCCGCCGGGCCGGGGACTCCATCACCGATCAGGTGCCGAGGGTCCTGGGGGCCGTGTTCGAGTGTACGCTGGCGATGATCACGACCAACATGGAAGACTACCCGGAGCACCGGATCAACTTCTTCAACCTCCTCAAGGAGATCAATCATCACTGCTTCCGAGCCTTCTTCCAGGTCCCCGGGGAGGTCTTCAAGGTCCTCATCGACTCCATCGTCTGGGCCATCAAGCACAGGGAAAGGAACATCGCCGAGACCGGGCTGACGATCCTCCTGGAGATGCTCCGCAACCTCGACGGCCTGCAGGACATCGCTGCGCAGTTCTACGTCCAGTTCCTGCTGAACCTCCTCCACGAGATCTTCACCGTGCTCACGGACAAGGAGCACGAGCCAGGCTTTAAGCTCCAGTGCGCCATCCTGCAGCACATGATCTACCGGGTGATGGCTGGTGTCCCCAACACTCCTCTGTTTAACCCGTCGGAGTATCCGGGGGTCGCCGACAACAAGTCCTTCGTCAAGCAGAAGCTGCTAGCGATGCTGTCGGAAGGGTTTTCAGAGCGCATGACGCAGAAGCAGCTGACCGAGTTCGTGGAGAACCTCTTCGGACCTGAGAAAGGTGAGCTTGCTACTCCCCCCTCCAACACACGCACGCACACCAGCGCTCCCCTCCCGCCATGTTCTAACTGTACCGCGCCAGATATCGCTGCTTTCCAGACTCTCGTGCGGGACTTCTTGATTCAGATCAAGGAGTATAGCAGCGACCAGTGGACCGACAGCTCGCTGGCGTTGCAGTTGGAGCAGGAGCAGAAGGAGGCTGAGCGCAAGCGGGTGACGCCATCTCGAGGCGCTGCTGCTTGGGCTGGCTGGCTGACCTCGTGGTGTGCAGGTTGAAGAAGCCAGGATGCAGAACGTCCCTGGCCTGATGCCTGTGATGCAGAGGGAGGAAGTTGACATGTAAGCGCTTGCCCTGACGGTGGTTGGCCCGCGTGCTGACATGCGGTGGTGCCCAGGTCGTGAGGGGGACGCGCTGGATGTCAAGGGGCCAGGGAAGGAGGATGGAGGAGGAAAAGCTCTTGCCTCCTGTAGCGCCTTGATGCCGCTATCGCAATCTCGTTTTGATGAATGAAGCCTGTAAGTATGAGCTGCCCCCGTCTCTCCCCCCCCCGTCTCCCCTCCTATCCTCCTTCAACTCCCTCCCTTCCCTACTTGCTTCTCTCTCCCTCCCTCCCTCCCTTTCTCCTTCCCTCACTCCCCCCCTTCCTCTCTCTCCCTTCCCCTCCCCTCCCTCTCTCCCTCACCTTCTCCTCCTTCCCACCCTTGCTTTGCCCTCCCTCTCTCCCTTCTCCTCCCCTCCCTCTCTCCTTTCCCTTCCCTTCCCCTCCCTTGCTCCCTCTCTCACCCTTCCCCTGTCCTCCCTCTCTCCCTTTCCTTCTTCCTCCTTCTCTCCCTTACTTTCTCCTTCCCACCCTTGCCTTCCCCTCCCTCTCCCCCCTTCCACCTTCTCTCCTTCTTTCCATCCTTCGGATGAAGGGGGAGGGTCTGCAAGCACGAGAATCCCCTCCCCTCCCCTCCTCTCTCTTTCTCCTCTCCTATTTCATCTCCTCTCTTCCCCTCCCCGCCACTCTTTCATCCTTTTCGAGGCATACCACTACCTCTTCCACAGAAACGGCACAGGCGCGAGGCGGTGGAGGAGGAAGGGAGAGGCAAGGCCGAGACAAGCATTTCATTGAGAGCTTCACAGGAGGTTGTGTACCGTTATCCACCTCATGTCTGATCACGACTCCGCTATCCTCCCCTTGCAGTAGAACCTACATCTCCCACAGTGTTGGATCCATCGTGTAGCTGTTCCAGCATGAAGGTCTTGCTGCAGATGCCCCTTCGACGTCATATGATGGATATGGCGATTCCAGTTCTTGATAGCTGTACTTCCCTCTCTTTGTGAGCATAGCAATGACTACATCTCTATCGAGATCATAGAAGTAGCTCTCTCTTTCTACCTCATCATACCAGTATCTCGCTGTCTCTATCTCATCATACCAGTATCTCGCTCACCGTCATATCTGCTCTCCTCGTCCTCCCATTCCCTGTATAGTCGCCCTACTCACCGCCTTCATAACGGTGGGGACCGTATATAAAATTGTTGCAGGTGTACGAAAGGTATTACCATTGTACATAATTTTAGGCAAATATATCCATATTTTATATAAAGTTTAAAACTATTTATACTATATATTTTATTATGTATGGAAATGAATACTTAAAATTATTCTAAGCGGTCACCATCGACCATCCTAGAGAGCACTTTGACAAGGACCTCTACCCCTTTCAACCTCGTCCTCGTCCTCGTCCTCGTCCTCGTCCTCCTCGTCCTCGTCCTCGTCCTCGTCCTCGTCCTCGTCCTCGTCCTCCTCGTCCTCGTCCTTGTCCTTGTCCTCGTCCCTTGCCTGCCCTTCCCTGCCCTGCCCTGCCCTGTCCTGCCCTGCCCTTCCCCTTTCTCCCTTTGCTTCCCTTCACTTCTCTCCCCTCACCTTCCATATTGATCGACTTGCTGTCGTCCTCGAAGATGAAGGGACCGTCGGAGGGAGGGCGGCGAGGGCTCGACGGTTTGACTAAATCGAAAACCGGATCGTAAAGGATCTAGCCTGCTATCTTACTTGCAATCACAACAATCCCAATCATTGCATCATCATCGTTCTTAACATGCCGATTTCAAAAGCTGCATCTTTGTCAGAATCGAACCATGTTTGCCGCAAGTCGCTTACGTTGCCATCGCATCGTGATATCTAGAATGCTGGTTACTGTCGTCTTCTCATCCTGTCATATCACCTATCATATCTCGACATTGTTGTTATCCCTCTCTCCCTCCCTCCTCGTTCTCATCACCTCTTCCTCCTTCTCATCATCATCATCATCATCATCATCACTCTTTTCCTCCTCCACCTTCTTTTCATCATCACACTTCCTCCTCCTTCTTCTCATCATCATCATCGTCAGCTCCTCCTGCTCGCAATCACTATTATCACCAGCTTTTCATTGACAATCATATGGTTGTCTGAGGGCAACATATCTAGAGCCGATTTGAACAATGCAATTAAGGATTGTTCTTATGAAGCATTTGTTTCAATGCATGAAATAGATACATTTATCCCTGTACCCCGTACGTAAACTGATTCAGTATGGCACGTTGGCTTATTTTGGCGTGTATTTCAGTAATTTGCAGGCATCTAACTTCATTCATTCTTGACTATTTCTGTACTTGAGATATTCATTCTGCAAGGTCTCGATACCCTCTCTGGGTATGAGAACCGCTAATGTTTTCACACGCCACAACACATGATAATACTGCAACAGTACTCCGTATGTGCCGATACGATTCCAAAATCATGTACAAAGATCACAGATCTTGAATGTAACCAAGGCAAAATTCGTAAAGCACTGGCCACTCGAAACCTGCCATCAATAAGAACTGCATCTAATCTTGAGCCATTTGCTTGCAAATGCTCGAGAATACCTATGTTTTGATCCACATACAGGTGAAACATTTCATCCACGTTTTGTGGTGGTACATTGCCAAAATCACCCATCGGAATCGTCGAATGAACGCATGAGTAGTTCAGCGCAGCTCTGTACATCAGGCATGAAACAACTTTCGAGTTTGTAATTTTCTCACACCATGGTGGGTAATTGTCCAATGCATATGTATGACCGGACAAAAGTGGGAATATCGATGTGGATTTCCCAGAGCCCCACTCAAGGTAAATTCTAGGTTTGATGAGAAGCAAGATTTGAACGATTACGAGCACTTCATCTTTGTGCATCAATGGAAGGGACTCCTCAGTCGGCGAGGAGAACAAACATTCCGGGTGACGTGTATTTCGAACTATCTGGATATTGATCTGATGTACATCGGCATTATTTACACAACGTATTTTCTTCAATTTGAAAATTGATTGCATTAGTGTCCCGTTCCATGCCATATCGCAAGGCAGCTGCATTTCGAACGCACCTACCTTCAATGGACTGTAAAAACGATTCCATCCCAGCAAATCACCTCTGATAGGATAAACTATGTATCTGAGCAAAGGAGAAATGCAAGATAACAGCAAGACGAGGATTACTAGCTTGACGATGCTATGTCGCGAGCTCGCATTGCTGCTCAAACGAAAGTTGAGCATGTCTCAGAACATGATCCACCGCTGATCCAGAGATGGTGAACTATAAAAAAGTTTGTACCAAAGATTATTTTATAAATGTATAAATGAGAAAAATCAAGTACATTGTAGATATTAAAACTCTTTAAGAGCTTGAGCATATATATCGTAATAAATAAACGTGGTACCATTCTGGTACAAAATATTCATACCACTATTAGTTACTCAATAAAGCTGACCAGCCCCAAAAAAGAATTTTAAAACCTGAAGGAACTGAAGGCTTGTCAGTGACTTCCAGGCTGGCCGCCGCCGGGCGGCCCGGCCCTCCGAGGCTCAGCGGCCGACGGTTTCTAGTAGCCAGGTTTAGGCTGGAACTTATCATGTGGTGTTTATCATGTGGTGTAGTCTCACACACAAGTGGTGTAGTCTCACACGCTTGCCTTTCAAGTTGAAATCCGAGATCCACCCGGTGACCGGGGGGCCGTCTCAGTCTGGTCACCGTGTTGCCTCGGGCCCGGCACTGGCAGCAGTGCGGCCCGGCTGGTTCAACGGTTACTTTCAGTTTCGGTCTTATATTTCGTGTGTTTGCGCCCGGCCGCGTTTGTTGCTGTGTTACGTACACCGCTTTCAGTTTTGTTGCTGTGTGCTCTCTGCCTGACGGTTTTGCTTGTTGCTGCTTTCTTCTGCTTCGGAGGCACCTTTACTGCGGCTTGAGGCACTTTTACTCAGACTGTTTCCGTCGGGCCGAGTTTAGAGCCGCTGGGCCCCGGGCCCGGAGAACTTGAAAAAAGGTCAATCAGGTAGAACGAGGAAAGAAGATAAGAAAGATGATGTCATGCTTTGAAATCAGCCTGCGAAGGCTGTTGAGGAACTGGAGGAGAGGAGGAGGAGGGGAGGAGGAGAGCAGGAGGAGAGGAGGAGGAGAGGAGGAGGAGAGGAGGAGGAGAGGAGGAGGAGAGGAGGAGGAGAGGAGGAGGAGAGGAGGAGGAGAGGAGGAGGAGAGGAGGAGGAGAGGAGGTGCGAGGAGGAGGAGAGGAGGAGGAGAGGAGGAGGAGAGGAGTAAGTAGGTAGGCCGATTATCGATGAGGCTCAGCAGTAGAGAGGCAGAGGAGGAGACAAGTTGGAACTATTCTTGCCTGTCTGACCTGTGCTGGTACAGAGCGACATCTGCACGGAGAGCCGGGGAGAATCGGACATGTTCAACAGTAGGTAGAAGTGAATTTGGACTCAAGAGACGTGGCAAGTTCCGATTCCTGTCAGACAGCATGCTGTCTCGCCCAGGGCTCTTCTTTCTTTTGGCTTCTCTCGCCCTCGTTGTTCTCCCCATCGCTGTCTTCGAGTTGAGGATCGCCCATTCTCCTACCACCAAGATTCATTCTCCCCTCCAGTTTCTCCGCCATAACGCGCGAGAGTGGCTGACCCATGCTCGAGCGCAAGATCAGGCGCTCCTCAAGCTGCATGGTGCGAATGAAACTGAGCGCAAGCAAACTCCGACAACAGTAGCGGGCAGGAATCAGGTAGGTACAGCTAGGCCTCGCGTCGATCAGGCTGAGTTGCACGCTCGATTTGCCGTGCCTGACAGCCTTTGGCCACCATCGAAAGCTGTGATCAACAACGCCAGCCTTGACTTGAAGCTGAGAATATCTGCCACCAAGCGCATGTACATCACGTATGGGCAGAACTGTTGCGTGAGCGCCAAGGATCGAGCTTGCAGGCACGCGAAGAGAGAAGGGAAGTTTGATGCCTGCAAAGCGTTTTCGCAGAGTGACATCGACCAGAGCTTCCAGCGAAGAAACCAAGAGATCTTCAATGTTGGCAGAGGAGCTGGGCTATGGCTCTGGAAGCCGTATATCATCAACAAGACTCTGCACGAGGATCTCAACGAGGGGGAGTACCTTGTGTACGTCGACGCCGGCGCCGTCATCAAATCGCCGATCGATCCCATGCTTGCTTTCATGGAGGTTCAAGACAGCAAACTACAGGTGCTGGGATGAAAAGTTATCGACTTCAGCGATTGATCGCATCTGCCAGGGCGTCTTGACATTTGGAGTTGGATTTGAGCAATTCATGTATTGTAAACGAGACACTTTCATCATTCAGAATTGCGATACCTCGGTAAGCAAGTCCGACAACCTTGGTCGATCTTGACTCGTCGCCAAGGAATGCCACGAGGCCATGCAGGTAGACGGCTACCTGAGCGTGTGGCGGAAGAGCCAACATGCGCTCGAGGTCGTGCAACAATGGCTGAGGTGAGAAATCAAACCCCCTCCTCACTTGATGGAACGCGTCGACCGTCAAGGTGACTGACGGGAGTGTTAGGGAGTGTCAAGACCTTCAGAGTCTGTCGGATGATGAAAACGTCAAGGGTGAACCCAACCTTCCAGGTGAAGCTGCTTGCTTGGACCTGCAGAGACAGACTTGCTGATCAGGGTATCGGGCCCATCGGCACGATCAAGCGATCCTCACCAACATCTTCACGCGCGAGAAATGGTGCTTCTGCTGACCTTGACGGCCATGATCTCTTAGTAACCAACGGTCATCTTGACAGGGGGAGGGAAACCCAGCACGGGCCCGTCCAGTTCATGTTCTCTCATGACCGAGACAAGACGTAAGGGGACATGAAGTGACTCGGGTTCGAGCTTTGTGGGGCAGAAGCTGGCGACTCGATGATGACTCATTGGAAGAGGAGGAGAAGAAGCTCAGTTCATGATGACTGAGCGAAAGAGCTTAGAGCCTGGAATGAGGCTACTGGAACAGATCACAAAGGAATTTCAGATGAGGAAACACTTGATCCCTTGAAGTGAAGAAGTTCCAATCAGTTTTGAATATCCACGAATTCTTTATTTCTCCTTCTTTCTTCCTACTCGGAATCTCGGCCTCGTTGGCTTGTACGGAGGCGTCTCGATAACAGAGACATTATCTTTATTTGTTCTTGATGATAACAGAGGCATTATTATCTTTATTTCTTCTGCTTTCTCCCTCTTTTCCTCCTTCAGCCTCGGGCGGAGGCGTCTCGATCACTCCCGTCGCCTTGTCACAACCTGCTGGGTTTCCCGGGTCGATTCTCAAGCAGATCTCTCGGTAGATTTGCATGTCCAGACGATTTCTACTTTTGATCAGCTCTCGGATCTCATCGCTTACCGCCGTTGTCTTTTGCGTGCTTTTGTTGTTCCTAACTTTCCCTTGCTGTCCCTCATACCCGAACTCCCGTGCAAACGCCTGGTTGGAGGCCTTCGGCCTATCCAGCAGAGCTATGAAGGAGAACGGTCCGCTGGCGCCTGGTTGGCTGCAGAGGTACTGTTGTTCATGCCCTCGAACGAGCCGTAATGCTCTTTTACCCATGAGATGACATGTACTGCGTTGGTCATTACACACTCATCATGAACATACTTTCCATCATGCAGCAAGAAGAAAGCAAGCCGGTTGTGCGCCACGTTGTTCTCTTCGAGCACCCACTCTTTCAAGCTCGAGCTCTTCTGCTGAGAGAATGCTGCTGTCCACATTTTACGAGAGAAGTTCACAGTTTGTGACAATGCTCAAGTCGAAAACCGGATCGTAAAGGATCTAGCCTGCTATCTTACTTGCAATCACAACAATCGGAATCATCGCATCATCATCGTTCTTAACATGCCGATTTCAAAAGCTGCATCTTTGTCAGAATCGAACCATGTTTGCCGCAAGTCGCTTACGTTGCCATCGCATCGTGATATCTAGAATGCTGGTTACTGTCGTTTTCTCATCCTCTCATATCAGCTATTATCATTGCCATCGATTTATCCTCCTCCTCGTCCTCCTCGTCCTCCTCGTCCTCATTCTTCTCCTCCTCATTTTGTTTCTCCCCTCCCCTCCCCCCCGCCAACCATCACTCCCCCTCCTTCATATTCAAATTGATGATCGTGTCAATCCCCCAACTCTCCTCTCTTCTCTTCTCTTTTCCTCTCCTATCCCCATCCTTGCTTTCATATATTATCATACTCTCTTCCAACTCTACATCTTTCAGAATCTCTTTCAAACAATTCCTCTTCCTCCTATCTCCCTCCCGTGCCTTCCTGTCCTCCGCATCGTCATTGTTCCCTCCCTCCCTCCTCCTCCTCCTCCTCCTCAGAGGAAAAAAGAAAATTGTACGGGTCAAAATCGAACTCTCAAAATATTTGAAATTTTATTTCATTAAAATTTGAAATTTCATACAACAATTACAGAATTTCAAGCCCCTCTAAGGACTGTCGGCCTTCGGGCTGAAAAGGCGCAGAGGACGTCGCCATGTCGTAGGGGAGGGGAAGGAGGAAGAGGAGGAGGAGGAGGAGGAGGGGAAGGAGGAGGAGGAGGAGAACAGAAAGATGGAAGGGATAAGGAGGAGATAGAGACTGCAATACGATAGGACAAGCGATGGAGGAGGAGGAAGAAGGGGAGGAGGACGACGAAGGACGAAGGGGCGGGAGGGAGGGAGCTAGAAGGGAGGAGAGGAGCTCTTCGTTGAGAGGTGGGTCGTGATACCCTCGAGCATTGAGAGGAAGGGAGGGAGAGAGGAGAGACTGGAGGCATGGGAGAATCAGAACATGCTAATTGAAAGTTTCAATGGTAAACGATATCACAGGACAAAGTTCGGAAAGATGGAAGAGAGGATGGGAGGAGGAGAGAAGAGAGGGAGGAGAGAGAAAATGAGAAAGAATAGATAGGAAAAGCAACATGTTGAAAAGGAAAACTGATGGCTGTCATCTCGTCTTCTCCTCTGGAGATGACCTTTTCAGTTCTTTTCCTCAAAAGATTGGAGGTAGAATGATATGGAGAAGATTGTATGAAGAACACCAACTATGGAGAACACCAAGTACAGATAGAGAAGGAGAACACCAACTTCAGATAGAAAAAGCGCGAGATGAAATGAAGAGTGATCGGATTTAGTATCTTGTAAGAATCAAGTACAGATTGAGAGAAAGATCTCAGCACTCTCGTCCTTACTCATTGAAATTTTGCCACGCTCTCATTGGAATGTTGCTCTGTATTTTCAATCTCCTGACGCCCACTTTAGGTTGGAAGCCCAAGTCAAACTTTGAACCGTCGTGACTCCTCCTCCTCCTCCTCCTTCTCCTCCTCCTCGTCTTTCTCTCCCTCCCTCTCCTCCTGAAGCTCCCGGGCAGCCATGGACCAGGGTGTCAACGTGACCGACTACCGTTGTGAGACGGTCAACGAGGAATGCGAGGGCTTCGCCTACAAGGCAGAGATGCGGAGGATCAGGGAAGAGAGCGTGCTTGCCGACTCCTTCCTCTTCACCTGGGGCGACGGCAACGACGGCAAGCTCGGGCACCAGAGCGAAGAGAGCCTCTTCGTCCCCTACAACGTGACGATCCTCCAGCGTATGAGGATCAAGTCCTGCGCCCTGGGACGGAAGCACAGCCTGTTCCTCTCTGCCGAGGGCACCGTCTTTGCCTGCGGGAACGGCCAGTACGGCCAGCTGGGAACGGGCGCTGTGCTGGACTTCCGCAGCACTCCAGTGCACGTGCAGGGTCTGCAGAGGGTGAAGCAGCTCTCAGCTGGGGACTATCATAGCGTCGCCTTGCTGGAGGGAGGGGCGCTGTATGCGTGGGGGAGCGGGTCGTGGGGGAAGCTGGGGCTGGCTACGGACAACAATGTGACTGCTCCGAGAGTGATCGCGGCGCTGACCACGAGCATCGTTGAGCAGGTTAGGAGGAGGAGGAGGAGGAGGAGGAGGAGGAGGAGGAGGAGGAGGAGATGGGATGCAGATGATGACGATGATGATGAAGATGGAGGGGAAAATTCAGAATTGACATGGCAAAGTTGGACATTGGGAGAGAAATGGGAATTGGCGTGCTTGTTTGCTGAGTTTCCTGCC